>NW_022146977.1:2110174-2113742 GCF_002938485.1 Sitophilus oryzae
TTCCAAAATTCAAAACAAAATTGTAAACAATTGCAAAATACCACTGACTAAAAAAAATACAAATAATTTGCTGTCATTTCACTTGTCAATCTTGTCATGACACGTGACAGGTAGCAGGTGGCGACGCTTTTGAGCCCTAACTGAACTATGAAACATTATGGCCAAGTTAGACAACCTTTCAAACACTCTTTTATTTTAGTTACTTTATGGTCTATCCATTCTGTAGTTCGCGATTTTGCGAAACGTTCTCATTGGTCCAAATTTAATGATCATGGCGGCGCTGTCAGAAATTTTAAGATTTTGGCGATTCCCAAGAATTAAAATTTGGGCGGCGGGAAAGTTAAAATGTTTTCAACTTTTTGCGGATATTATAAAAGTGACCAATTGTAAGGCAAACAGAATGCATTTCGCAATTCGTAAATCGCAATTCCCAAGTGCTTGAACTATTATAAATAGTTGGCATATTATAAAACGACGTAATTCCATTACAGATTTTATGATTTTATGCCATTTATATTCTGTTATTCTATGCACAGAATTCCATGTTCATTCATACATTACAGCGAACAGCATAACATTACAGAGTGTATACTATAGTATTTTTTCAATATTTAAAAAATAATGACTGTTATACTGCCCCTTTTATACCCTCTCATTAGAAAGAACTCAGATAGCACATTTTCTATTAATATATTTCTGCGTTTTCTACCGTCTGATAAACGGATCTGAAACAACGGGACAACAGTGAGGGGATCACAATTTTCTAAAATCATGACCGATTTCATTCATAAAATATCTAGGAGCGTGCTTTGATTCATAAAAATATATCAGGAATTTTTATAATATTTTCCAGTAAAGTTTATAATATTATTTTACTTTAAATGTACCTGCATCTTGTTTGCCATTTGCCAAATATAGTAATATTTCTTAAAATGCGTGTACTAATTACAATAAGAACAAATCAAGTTAAATGTATAAAACACAATACAATAACACCGCCACTGGATTTTTGAATAGTACTGACTGTTTCCTGTTTCTACTATTCCTACGGTTTCTACCAAAGACATCTAAATAAAGGATTACTAGATATTTTTGGTGTGTATTATAAAAACAAACTATAAAATTCAAAGCAGAAACTATATAGATGCCTTTATTTTGATGTCTTTGGATTCACAGTTTGGATTCTACTTTGCTTTCCAAACTACTGCAGGCTACTGCTTATTGATATCCAAAGACGTTTGACTTTTGACTTTTTACAACAACTGTTAATTCTTTTGCATTGAAAACTTTGATATAATTTCCGCCTGGTCATAATTATTAATTAAACTATCTTTAGCATTATTAAACTATAATCAGAGCTACGTAGTCTAATAGTCAAAACAAATACAAAGTTCAGAACGCCATGACAGAATCACGCGCTGAGAATTTAGTGACGTAGAAAAATTACGCGATATTGACGCAATTATTTCTAATCTACAGTCACCTTTAAAGTTAATTATATTCTTAGCAACTGGCAGTCTGTCGGGCCAACTAAAGCAGTGCGGTAATGGTTTAAAAATTTGAATTTCACTTGCCATTCAATTTTTAAGCAACGTAAATATTACGGAAATTTAAATAAATCTCTGAAATCATATAAATATACAGTTCACATATTAACAATGGTAGCAGTATTTTCTAGATTAGTGGCCTTTACAAACAGGCATCCAGTCGCCCGGGGTATGCTGTCATACGGTAAGTTAATGCACATATCTGGAAAAATAAACACTTACAGTAAAAATTGCCGAACAGGTACCTTATGGCCTACATCTTGTTTGATACAGCAAACTATGTCCGGAAAAACCATCGAGAATTACGATTGGATACAAGCTCTAAGATTTAGCCTTTACGGGGGTTTGTTTACTGCTCCAACGTTATACGCCTGGATAAAGCTTTCGTCAAGATTGTGGCCGGCAACTTCTCTTAAAACATCAATAGCAAAAGTAAGAAACATTTCTATTAAAATTGGAGTTCATATGCAGGCTGAGTTTTCTATGTTCTCTATGCATGGATATCTCTGTTACTAGTGGAGCTAGAAAGTCGGTCAAATGCTGAAAGAATTGCAGTTTTGCGAGGGCGCAAATATATGCGCCTTTCGGATTTTTGAAAAAATTTGTGGCTTACTGGATATTTATTAATTCTATTATACTTTATATTTTCATTATTTACTAATACCATTATAATCTATTTTAGACAAAAAGTTTTCATATAGAAGTTGTAGATAATCACATCCTTAATGACATTCTGTTCTCCGTTTTTTCTAAAGCCTGTCATTTTTGACACAAACGTATGTTTTTTTAAGATGGAAACCATAGTTGGCCACGACTTTATAAAAAGCGCCATTTTTAAGCTTTCCTGCGATACAAACTATAATACAGATGTTTCATTCGCAAAATTACTGAGTTATAAGGCAACTCTTATCTTTTTTTCACTAATTTCACTTAGTTGGCATGGTATTCTTATTCTATTATGATTTATAACTTATAAAAAGACTTAAAACAAACTTTTAAAAAAATATATTTAATTTTTAAAACTAATATTTTTTTTTTATTAAACGTTTCTTACAATTTATATTAAAGAAATTAAAACTTTAATTTATTGTTAAGTTATTTTACTACTATGTTTCTATTGAAGTAGTACTACGTTTCTATGAAGTACCTAATCGCAACTATGGTTTTCATATAAAAAAAAACATATGTGTATGTATATGTCAAAAATGACAGGCATTAGAAAAAAAAGCCTATAACGCACACTGGTGATTATCTACAACTTTTATCTGAAAACTTTTTTTCTAAAATAGATTATAAAGGAACTAGGAAGCATATTTAAAATAGCCGAAATTTTTTTTTCGAAATATCTAGTAACCCATAAACTTTTTCAGAAATCAGAAAAGGGCAAATGTTTGTGTTCATAACTGCAATTCTTTCCCTGTTTAACCGACCCTCTAGCTCCAGTAGTTTCCAAGATTCCTATAGAGAACATCTTAGATCTTAGAAAACTCACCCCGTATTAAGTAATTAAATTAATTTGACACAATAATAAAATTGTCAAGACGTAAGACATTTGCAAAACTTTTAGTTAGTTTCTTAGTTGCAACCATTTAAATACAAAATTATTCCTTCTTTTGTATTAAAATTTTTGGTCGTAATGAAACTATCGTATGATCGAAAATAAAATGGCATCTATAGTTAGCTGGGAAATGACTGTCGATTACATTTCCCATAAAAATTTACATATAAAACGACAGCGTTCTTCATTTCATACGCCGTTTTTTTTTCGATTATACGGTATATTGCAAAAGTAAATATATACCAAAAGTACTCGTACAAAAGTCAGTATGCACAAAAGAGTCTCTACATATTTATAATTCAGACCAAAATGCCGTAAAACAATTATTTAAAAAGGCAAACCAGTGGATTTGAAATTTAATTTTTTCCATGATTCATCACACAAAGATTAAACAAATTATGGGGATGATCTTTTAACGATTATTGTTAAATTTTCATAACAAGAAAACCACTGAATATAAGAT
>NW_022146978.1:2500-120853 GCF_002938485.1 Sitophilus oryzae
ATCCGCTGCACTGTAAACGACTATCAGAAAGCAGCGCAGCGAACTAAAACCAAATCTCGAATTTAACTTTTTTAACAAAAAATATTTTTTGCTAAAATTTTACTTTTTTTAACAAAAAATATTTTTTGCTAAAATTTTAGAGCCACTGGATCTTTTCTGGGTTTTTTCTTCTTGTAAATTTAATCTACTACCTATGTTGCCATATTATCAACAAATCATGTTTTTAACTAAAAACTAAAAAAAATTTTCAAAAAAGAAATACCGAATTTCCAAAAAAATTTCATGAAAAAAAAACTTCAGGCGTGTTTCGTGCACTTATATATTATATTATTTTGCACTTATTTCTGGGACACCCTGTATAATAATCCATTGAAATAAAAATGAAAATAATTAGTTCACTCCATAAATGATATCATTATATGCATTCTTTCATCCCCCAAAAAAGAAGGAAATCATATTTTTCTTGGAGGGAAAAGGTAAATATAACGGTAGAGATCGTAAAAGTGATTTACACTTTTACGAATACGGAAAAACAACGTTTCGGCTTTGGAAATAGCCATATTTAGATTTTACGAGGGGTTACTCGCGCCTACGGTCTTTCCGCCGGCGAATAATAAAAATATGAACTGTTTTTGTGCGGGCAATTTATGCGGACGGACCGTGCCCTTTGGATTGAGTCCTTTTTCCCGGAACGCGCTCCATATTTAAAGGCTTGTTTGAATAAAAAAATATGGCCAGTAAAATTTTTATCCAAGCGGTAAACCGAATCTATGGTAAACCTGTCGAAAAATGCGTACAACTTATCTTAGATAGGAACTATCAGAAACAAAAAATATCTTTATCTGATAGTCAAGTAGCGTTAAAAGCGATCAACTCAGTATCAATCAATTCGAAGTTGGTCAAAGAATGTCTATAGAGAAGCTGAAGAAATTGGGCAAAGAAAACAAAATCATCCTACTCTCGGCTGCAAATCTTGGATTTTTGGTCTAATTTCAAAAATTTTATGTGAAAAACTTGTTTCTTTTTTAATTTTACAAGAATTTGAAAATTTTCAGTCATCGAGATGAAAAAAATCGTAATTTTTAACCAATAACAGCCGATTCAGGTGATAGAAGCAAAGATTACTGATGGTAGCCCGTTTGCTAGTCAAATATTCATCGAGTACTCATATATTTAGTTAAATGTTTCAAATAAATTTATAGTTTTTTTTACGGAAAGTTAAATTTTCTTGTTAAACAATTGGCTTGTGTGATGCCCCCCCCCTCAAACTCCCTATATAATTACTCAATTTAAGTTATAATTTTTGGTATAGTTAGTATATTTTCTTTAAAAATTAGGTCAGCTAGAGTAGTAAGTTAGTTAAACAATTTTTATATTACGTTCGTTTTAATTTGATCTGAGACCATATAGGAGCAATGTCTAAACAAAACAATGCTATAAGTAGGCTATGAAAATACATTTTGACATTTAGTATTGTGCAAATAAGTTTCAAGCATGTACAGTGCTTTCATTTTAATTTGTCCCACTTTTAAAAGACTGTAAAATATTTATTTTTTGAGTTAAAAGATCGAGTGAAAAAGAAAATTGTAGTGTTTTCGTTAAGTTTTATGCCGTTGAGTTAGAAATTGTATAAACTGTCAAATGTCAAAAATTAATTATTGACAAAACTTACTTTTTTTAAATTGTACACCCTATAAATCATTAAATATTTCAAAGATTGTTTTTTTCTGATTACGAAAATATGCAACACTTGCTCCCTTTTTTTTCGTTTTTTGTTTTAATAAATTTGTTGTTCCTAGATTTCAGTAATTTACTAAAATGTTCTGAGTTTACAAACCAGAAAATTTTCTATATCATAATAGAACAATAACTATAAAAACCATGACAATTCTTGGAAACAAAATAATAAACGCGAGTATCTTGATGTTGAAAAATTACAATTTTAAACATATTTGTAAGAATTTGCGCTAAACTAATGAAAATAAAGGGCAAGTATGGCATATTTTCGTAATCAGAAAAAAAAGTATTTTTAAATATTAATGATATATAGGGTGTACCATTTAAAAAAAAGTAAGTTATGTCAATAATTTTGACATTTGATAGTTTATGCAATTTTTGACTCAACGGCATAAAACTTGACTCCACAAACTAACGAAACCCACTACCTACAATTTCTTTTTCACTCGACCTTTTAACTGAAAAAATAAATATTTTACAGCCTTTTAAAAGTTGGACAAATTAAAATGAAAGCACGGTACAAATATGAATTTCATGATGCCATCCCCCATAAATTGGAAAGTTATTCATACTTTGCATCGCTAGTATAATTTTTTATGCGTAAATTTAATTTTCTTTAAAAACAATTAATTGATTTAATAAATTTAACTGAATATGAGACCACTAGATAAATATTTGACTAATAATCCACCACAAGAATCAACAAGACAACAAGAATCTGCATTCTCCGCTGTTTCTTAGCTTCAATCCACTCAAGAGTTAGGTTGAACATATAGTAGACAGTGTCCTGTTAAAAATCCCTTAACAATCCGAAGATTGATCTTAAATCAAAGAAAATCTTCCATCTCGGTCGTAAGTTCTGAGAAATTTCTTCGACTGTCTTAGACTGTCGGAGGATTCCCATTCCAGGTTACGAATGGAGTCTTCCAGGTTCTTGAGTTCCGCTTTAAGTTGGTTTCCACTTGGGAAGCAGAACGGTACTGGTCCAGTTAGTGTCGTTTCGCTCCTTCTCGCTAGATTGTTTGCTCTTTCATTGCCTTCTATCCCCTCATGCATAACGCATGACTGGGAGTACACATTGATCGAATGTTTCCTTCTTTAGATAAAGCGACATTCTAGATTTGAATATGACTGAGTTTCTTCCATATATACTCCATGCTAACTTAATTCTTCTGTTGATTTCTGGTAGTAGAGATTGTAGAAATCCGGGACTGTGTCTGTTTTCATCTTCTTGGTTAAGATTTCATTTCAATTTCATTCCTAGTTTCTTCATTAGGAGCTTCCCATATCCATTTTCAATTTTTCGTCTCCAAAAATTCAATTTCAATGCAAACTGTCGATCTCCTTGAAGCGTACATAGAACTGAGGGTTAAATTTGAATAAAACTAAATTGTAAACCACAATAGGCTCTCGTAATAGATCTCCAATCCCAGACCCCCTCTCATAAACTATTCTTATCTTCCATCGACCCATTTACAAGCAAGCATTTTGACCCGACAAAAGACCCCGTCTTCCGATACAATTTAGCCAAGTCTGGTGACTCTGTGCGGCCGAAGAACATGGCGGCAAGTCCGTGCGCTGAAACAGTAATCGTTAGAGTAATTAATGTTGACAGAGGCGGGCGGCCGGCGCCTTTATGCGGTAAAGTTGTGTTTCAATACATGTCCAAACTGGACCAATTAGTGGACGTCATCTTTGATGTGCGAGGAGGGGAGCAGAGGGTAGGCGGGGGATATGAAGGCGTGGATCGATAGAGGCGACTGGCTAAAAGAAATAATTGCAAAACAAACAGTTCGATATAGAGAAAAAAAGTTAGACACGAAAGATATTTTTTTCTTGATAGATTTAACCTAAATACTAATACAAGCTAAGGTGACAGTTACATTACGTCTCAAAGAAGTCGTCAGAAGGAAATGAATGCATACTTTGACATGTGTGGAGTTATTGCTAACAACTGTACAAGAATTAGTGTCCTTACCGCTATGGGAGGGTAGTGGTAATTTCACTGTCCATTCTAAAATAATTATATTATAATTTTCAGGATAGCTTTCTTTAATCTGAAAGAGGTGAATATGGATCGATTCCTCTTGTATCTTGTATTTTGGACTAATACTTTTTCCTTGTAGTATAGGCTTGGTGCATTCTCCGCCGGTGCTGCCACCATATGAAGCTATAAAATGTTGTTTCGGGAGAGTTGAGTTATTAAATGTTATCGCACCCAACAACGCTCTAATTATATTCTCATTTATGCCTTAACATTTTTTCGGCAGTTTTATTAACATTTGAAATTGTCACAACACAACAGGACGGCTAGTTCGGATTCTTTTTCACATATTTTTTACTACCCGAAACAGCGTTACATCACACAAACCTCGAACCTGAGTGTTTTATAGTGTCAATGCACTAGCAACAAACTAAAATTCTTAAATATTATGACAAAGCTACGATTTCAGTATTATTTTAATGCGATCAACATGAACTCTGTAACCGGGACGACGTAAAATACATAGCGAAAAATTCTGATTTCTGCCGTATACAGCGCTGCGGTCGGAATTTTGTGAAATCAACTGAAATGCACCAAGCCTATACCTTTATTAACTACAATGTTGACTTGTTATTAAAGGAATGACATTTATAGAGTGAACGTGTAGGTTTAATCCCACTTCTGATGTGACCACTCCAGAAGTGTGATTCCGGGAATGCGCCTTGAATGAAATAAATAATTGTACGCGAGCCCTTTATAGTTACCGTATCAAAATTAGACATCTTTATTTCTATAATAATTAAAATAACTCGAATTGTTTGATGATTATGATGACTGAAATATGATCTACAAATATTCGGTAAGTTCAAGTTCATCAGTTTTGGTCTAGTAAAGTTTATCGTAAAAGGTTATCATCCTAGATGGTTTATTTTTTTTGTTCCAAATTGTAAACTAGGCAATTTCGTTAACAACTAAAATAAAACGGTCGACGACTGTTACTTTGTTGCTTTGACTTGGTAGTTCGTCGTGTTGCCGTCGCGTCCGTCCAACAAGCTTTTGTTCTATGTTTTACGAGGCTTTCGTACGGTTTTAAATATCGATAGCTAAATGGGGATGCAATCAGCCTAATGTGTTACGGCAAACGCGAACAAAAATATACGCTCTATTAGCGTCATCGCATTAATAAAATCGAACGTATTCTGCTCGAAAAACTAGAACTACAGAATATCGTGCAAATTAACAATTTTTATACAGTGTAACAGATAGTGAGTTTTTTCGCTACCTTAGAACTAATCTAAAAAGTTTTATTAGCTTCAATTATAAATTATAATACAAATTAGACCTTCTGAAGATATCAAAATATTTACTTTTTTATTTTTTTTCTTAAAATTTTAGCAAACATTTTGACACAACGTCAAGGGTTTTTGTAGACGTTGAAGAAAGAGTTCTTTAGTATTTGCATTTAGATATTTTAAATAGTTTTTTTTCTCTGTTCTTAGTGTTTTTTGTGCTTCCGAAGACGGGAAGAGATATACTTCCCGAATCGTTAAGCATTTTTTATGTCCGTTAGAGAATTTTTTTTATTAGTAAATCACTGCTTGCACACTGGTCTCCGTTGGATTAACGCAGCAGTGTTTACAAAAATGACTATTTTTTTGTAGATTTTCTTAAGTATAAGTGGCGAAATACCCATTGGACATTTTTGAAGAGACAAAACTAAAAAAATGTGTCACTAAAAAAAGTTTAAATCAAACCAATCAAAACTCGTTCGTACAAGTTCATGTCGACTGGATAGTCAGCTACCGGTAACGGCTAGACACTTAACTTAATGACACTGAATAATCATTATTTTTCATTTAATGAATAATGAAACTTTGAGATTTTGTATTTTTTCTTTACTTTAAAACGCTAACTAAAATGCAAAACTTAAAGTATGTCAGATTTCTAGATGTAGGTACCTTAAAATTTTGATGTTTGCTGAGCGAGTCACTGAAAAAATTAAAGAACTTTGATAAGCAATCTGTATAGCAAAGCGTATATGGCGAAGAAAAACGGACTAATTGGATACATTTCAGAAAATATAGACACAAAATCGCAGAACTAGGTCATTCTCCCAGAAACTAAGAAGGTAAATTTCTCCCCTTTCTCCTTCAGGCCGAAAATAATTTGAATACTCGCGTCTTTGGCCGGAGGAGAGTGGAGAAGATGAAGAAGGAAAAAAAACAGGGAACCGGAATCCTGGAAATGTAAAGAATAAAACGGTGGCGAGCTCGGGTTCGGGCTCTTTCCAGGTTTAATATCTTTCTCTCGGTGTTCGTTTTTCGGGAGGAGGAGGAGGGTGAGGCAGAGAGAGGAGGAGTGAGGTTAGAGGAAGAGGCGCGCGGAATGCGAAATCCAGAATAAATTTGTGTGCCCGAGTCCCGACAAGAACTTCGGTTTCGCTATTTAAGAGAGTTTTGCAAAGGTAACGAAAGATGCCGTAACGAAAAAAAATAATCAAGCTTCTTTATGACCTCAAAATATTCTGAATAATATACAGGGTGTCCCAATATTCCGTGGACATAGAACTACTATGTATTTTTGGAATGAAAATAAGTTCATCAATTCAAGATATAATTTACCTCTATACAAAAGTGCTTCTTTTGTCCGCTAGAGGACATGAAACTTTAAAAAAATAAACACATTTTTTCAGATATTTTAAGAACTACTTTTCCGATTTGAATTAGATTTTGGGTGTCTATGTTTTGCTAAGTGCTTTAATATTTGACTTTCACATTATATTTCTTTCCAAAGCAGACCTACAAAATATACAAGTAGTTCTAATATTCCGTGGAGATAGAACTACGTATTTTTTGAATATATGACACATTTTTACATTTTTTTTTTAATTTCGGGATACGATAATGCAATTTTATCGCCGTGTATAAAACAATATTTTTTTCCATAGCGAGTTACATTTTAAAAAATATTCAGAAATTATTATTTCAAGGAATTTATTACGAGTAGAAACAATATTGTGCTGGGTTGGCGTTGGTTTCTATGTAATTTGACAAATACATAAAGCTCTCTTTAGTTGTCAGTTTTGACTCAATATTTTTTAATTCTCTTTCGTGTCGATTGCCGATTGAATTGGAGCCAGAAATGGCTCAAAACGAAGTAAGTAAATTACCAACAGATATTCAAGCTGAGGCGACAAACGCCATATCCAAACTACTTCCATTTAAATCCCGAATAACTTATGGAAAGGAATACAAAATTTTCAAAAATGGAAGCAATTAAAAAACGTGGCAGAAGAAATTAAGTTTTTAACCTATCCTTGCTATTAAAGTATCGTTTAATCTACCCTTGCGGTTAAAGTACTATTTTATCTACTATTTTTGATAGATATAAGACAATTTTAACAGTTGCCATGGAAAAAATATATAAAAGCTAGGTAAAAGTTAGTTATCGTATAATTTATAACTCAAGGATGGCTTGACCGATTTTAATGATTCAAGAAACAAAAATTATACATAAAAGAAATGTTTAAATAAATTAGGTGTGAAAGTCTAAAAGTTAATTATTTGTGCCAAATAACCAGAGTTCTATAAAATGATAAATATTTACGATATTGCTTTTTCATTTTGGTTTCTTTCATTACGTTTATTTTGTTTTTTTAAGTTAAGTGGAGGAAAAATCGAGGGAACAGTAAGGGTAAACCCAGAGACTGTATTAGCTACCAATAAAGTTTGTACATCATATCGTATATGATACTAAGAACTGGAGTATAGTTGTAAAAGAAAGACATCACACGATAGGTATAAATAATAATAGCTTTTAGTACTGTGGAGAGACAAGGTCAAAAGGTACAGGTTAAAAAAAAATAAGAATAAAGTTAATTAACCAACTTCTAAATTATAAAATTTAGTGTTTGTAAATTATTGAAATTATTATTAATAAGAGATTTTGTTTTATTTACTTCTGTGCAATCTTAAAAAAATATTGGTCCATAAGTTATATTGGCAAATATAATAATAATTGCAGAAAGTTGACTTTCTGCAATTAAAGAAGAAAAGAAAGAAAGAAAAGACTTATTTCTTTGTAAAACAAAATAAAATACTTTAAACCTAAAACGGCAGACACATCAATCGCTGTCAAGAATTTGGACAGACCATACCGTAGTATGACTGTTTAGCGTGTTTCACTGCGAAAACTCCCCCCAAATTTAGTCGCAAGCCGTACGTAGCGGGGATTATGCCATATTTACCGAGACGTTTACCGTTTCACTTTTTTGCTTTGGTAAATTGCAACCAAATTATGTAAATATCGCCCTAAAACGACACACGACAGACTCCGCCGTAATCTTGGAGGTCTTTAATGAGAATTAACTGTTCCGTTTCGATAAATACCATTGATTAGGCTGGTTTGTTTTGCAGAATAATGCGCGAAAAGGCGCTGTAATACTTTATAATAAGGCTAATTATAATTTATTGGACTTTAACAGAAGCTTCTTGAAGAAAATAATTGTATATATTTCATTAAAATAAAAATAAAATGTTTATCTTGAAATTAAACCCGTTATCTTGAACAGAATAAGCAAAAAAGAGTTTTTCCATTGCCATTCATGTAATTGTCTCCCTGTAATTCGCGTTAATTAAATTTAAAGAAATTTAAAAATAAAAATATTTGTTATTCTCTAAAAAATGTGTTTATAAATGCTCAATTAATACCGACAGAATCCTATTTAAACCAACTTTATTAGTATATCATAATTTGCTTGTATATGATAAACATTTCTTTGAGAAACAGAATAATCTTAGTCATCTTCTAAATTAGTTTGTATCTAAATTTAAAAAAATTATACTGCATTCAGGACCTCGAAACCAGTGGAATACTTTAAGACAGTGCACACACGGGTCGTCTCAAACTCGAAGCGGAAGCGTCTCGAACTTGAAACGAATCTCCCTCGGCTCTACTTCCTAAGTAAATAATAGTATATATGATTGATTTGTGAAAAACTTTAGAGAGTATTAATTATCTGAGAGTGTTACACGTATCATTTTATCACAAATAGGTTGTCATAGTGTTTTTTGAAAAACAGCATAATGTTATACAGGGTGAGTTTCCTACGATTTTCTCTATAGGTATCTCGGAAACTACTGGAGATAGAGAGTCGGTTAAATGGAGAAATAAATGCAGTTTTGTGGTTTCATAAATATGCGCCTTTCGGATTTTTTTAAAAAGCTCATGGCTTACTATATATTTCAAAAAAAAAAACAAATGGCTATTTGTCCCTAATTTCCTTGTAATCTATTTTAGAAAAAAAGTTTTCAGATAAAAATTGTAGATAATCACATCCCTAATGAGTTTGTGTTCTCCTATTTTTTTCTAAAGCCTGTCATTTTTGACATAAGACACAAACATGTTTTTTTAAATGGAAACCATAGTTGGCCATGGCTTCATAAAAAGCGCCATTTTTTTATTCAAGTTATAGCCAATTCTTATCTTTCTTGACTAATTTCACGTAGTTAGCCATTGAAACAAGTTCAATCGTCGTTGCTCTCAGACATGTGAAACTGTCACATCCAAACTTTGTAAAAAAAATTGTAAATATGAATTTTTCAAATGAAGAAAAGCGTGTAGGATTATTGCTTCAACTTTTCTTGACCATACAGTTTCGAGGATACGTTGACCGGTGAAACTTATTTACGTTTTTTAGAGAACGGCTTTCACGGCATGTTAGAAAAGTTAAATTTAGATACTCGCGCATTATTAGAGTGATTCCAAAATGACTTTCATTATGACAAACAAAATAAAAAAAAAACAAATAAAAAATATTCACTATGTTTTTATACAATTTCTGGTCCAAGATATAATCTATTTCTGATTTTTTATTGTTTTTGATCTTGAAATCTTTAACTAGATATGTGTTTCATCGTCTATATATCTACATATTATTATTAGATAAATTATTGATGTTAGTCAATCAAAATTATTATCTGATGACAGTTACTAATAAGAAACAATAGCCACATAATGCTAATATCTACTGATTTATGTGATTTATGTGTATTTTTTTATAATTCAATTTAATATACAGGGTGGTCCGAATTGTATTCCGGAAACTTCGGCAGCATATTCTGCAGATAAAAATAAGTAAAAAAGTTCGTATGTCCTAAAAGGCGGAGATACAGGATGTAGGAGATACAGGATGTAGGAGATACAGGATGTAGGAGATATTATTTATATTATTATTATTTATTATATTATATAGAGGATGTTTCGGAGATACAGGATGTAGAAGTTTCATTTTTAATTAATTTTTTTCCAAATAATTTCTGAAGTAACGTCAATAATTGGATGAAAATTGGTGTTTGGGAGTTTTTTGACATGAAAATTTTGATTTTGATGTCAATGTGACTCCTACTAGTAGAGGGCGCCACCTACATATTTTCTAACTGGTTTGAAGAGTAATAACTTTTCGTCCGTATCTGTATAAAACTACTGGAGTAAAAAAATATACATTTACGACGTTTTTTACGTAAAAAAGGTCTCTTGGTAAAAATCGCTATGAGTAATAGTTTTCAAGATATTTGGAACCGAAATTATCAATACCTGTCATCATTCACATAAATTGAACATGTTGACTAAATAGTTATTAGACTGAAATCATAAATTTGAAATGTTTTTGTGCTAAAAGTTCAATAGAAACTGTTTTATCATCATTTTTTGCAGAAAAATTTATTATTAATTAAAAAAAAAATTCCCATATTCATTATTTCCGTGAAATAACTATCTATTCATCGTGTTTATTTTTCGTCAATGACATTGTTCAGTATAGACTATTTCCCTTCTAAATATCTTGAAAACACAGCTCGTAGCGATTTTTTACAAAAATATTTTTGCGTGAAAAAAATCAAAGAGATGTATATTTTTTCCTCGGTTTAATGGTACCGGACAAAAAGTTGTGCAGCTTCAAAACAGTTAAGCCTATATAGGGTGGCCACTGTTAGTAGGAGTCATTGACATCAAAATAAAATTTCTCATGTCAAAAAAGTACCAGACACCAATTACTTCAGAAATTATTTGGAAAAATCAAAATGAAACTTCAACACACTATATCTTCGAAACTAAGCATTTTAGAATACATACGAACTTTTTTTACTTATTTTATTGCTCAGGTATTCGAACTACCTGGGTATCGGTATCCAACATATTCTTCATTTTTCATTATAATTTGGACACTTGTCCAATCTATTTTTAACTTGAAAGTATTGCTTTTAAAATTTCATGACCTAAGGACAAAGGAGAAAATATAAGTTGTTTTATAAAGAAAGCGCCATAATTTAATTTTCACGTGCAATAATGTAATAACCGTACAGTAGAAAACCATTACTTAGGATTTCCAATTTTCTTTTAAACCATTATAATACCAGCGAAAATCAATAAATTACGTAAAACATTATTTAAAAAATTTTATTCTTTTATTAATAGTTTTTTAATAAACCATAAAAAATGTTGAAGCCAATATTTCTATTTTTACTATTATTTTTTTGAAAATCGGTTTTATTAACTCATATTTTTGTAAAAAGTAATATGCAAATGTATTTTTCATAGCATCTGTTAAAATCGCCTTATATCTGTATCAAAAATAGTAGATAAAATAGTACTTTAATCGCAAGGGTAGATTAGATGATACTTTAACGGCGAGGATAGGTTAAAAACTTTATTTCTTCTTACTGTTTTTTTTTGTGCTTTATTTTTTGAAAGTGCATATTAAGTATTCGCTTTCATAATTTATTCGGAGTTTAAATGGAAGTAGTTTGGATATGCCACCTAACCTAACCTAACTTGCTGGATATCTGTTGTTAATTTACTTATTATTTCGTTTTGACATTTCAGAAACCAGTTCAATCAACAGTCGACACGAAGAATTAAAAAATATTGACTCAAAACTGACAACTAAAGATACATCTTTATTTACTTGTCAAATTACATAGAAAGCAACGCCAACCCAGCACAATATTTTTCTACTCGTAATAATTCGCCAAACTAATCATTTCTTATGGGAAAAAAATCTTGTTTTATACACGACAGGAATAAAATTGCATTATCGCCTCCTGAAATTAATTCACTCGCGATTTCATCGCTCGTGAATTAATTTTTTCGGTCGACGATAAAATACCATCTCATCGTCTTGTATAAAAAATAACTATTATTCTATATTTTTGTGAGTTACTACAGCTGTGAGTTAGTGCATTCAAATTTTTTTTTTTTTATCTCAAACACTTTTGGTTTACTCCACTAAAAATGACAATGAAATGAAAATTTTCCTGAACAAAAAATCACATAATTTCATTTTTGTTTAGTCGATATGATATCATAATATATTTTTTACCCGTAAGAAAACAAAAATCTAGAGCAGTGAGTAAAAAAGCTAAAGAAAACACATGACTTTAATTAAGAAAAATATTGTTATTATCTTAAGCTTTTAAGCATTACCGCGAAAAATGCCTTTCATAAGGCTTTTCTTTGTTCGTTAAAACTTCATGTAGCAACTTCAGCTTTTGTTGCTATAGATTAAGTAAATTTTAAAAAATCGTTTAACCGGATTATGCTTAAATCCCTACTTTCCTGCTTCTAAAGCGGATCAGCTTAACTTTTCTTCCTAAATTGGAATAGATTCTTTCGAACATAATTCGTCTGGGCATCGAACTCCTCCATCGGAAATTCAACTGAATATTTCAGACTTATCTCATTTCAGGCTGTAAAATTTTAAATTGTTTTTAGTTACATATAAAGAGATTTAATGTTACTTTGAAGAGATAGTTCATGATGGCATTTTTTGAATAAAAAATTAAAGAGAGGAGCATATCAACAAAATTTAGGTAGAGCAGGATCTGCAGGACAGGTTAATATGGCTGACTTAAATTCGGTTTATCAGTGCCGTTCAAATTTTATTTAAAACCTGTAAACGACAATTTGTTGATTTTGTTTTAGCTTATGTACAATAACTTAATGTTATTAAATATTAAAGATTGTTAAAAATACACCAAAGAAAAATAGACAAAGAGTTATATTATTAATTGTTAATAACAATAATACAGATACATACTGAAATACCAAAGATAAACTGACGTATCCTAATCATTATCGACAAGTTGTAAACAAAAGCGAAAATGCAGGAGAAAAATATACAGGGTGTTTATTTTTTTTTTCTAGTTTTTTTTTATTACGTATTTTTGGAATGAAACATAAGGGAATTGGACACAATTTACCTCTAATAAAAAAGCGTTTCGTTTGTACGCTAGAGGGCATCAAACTTTAAAACAATTTTTTTTATTTTTTTCAGATATTTCAAGAACCGTTAGTCCCATTTGAATAAGATTTTGGATGTCTATGTTTTTAAGTGCTTTAACATTTGAAACTTCACAAAAATCAGAAAATGTATGGGAAGGATGAAAACTACACCCACCCCAATATCATTTTAGTATAGATATTTTCCAACTCACCGACGACAGATTTTTTTTTTTTTAATACTTTAATTAACAAACTCTAATTATTTATTTTTTTTTTAGTTAGAAGAAAAACATAAAACGTTACATCCGCATAGTTTTTGTGGAAACATTTTTGGAGAATTTATTTTTTCCAAAGCGGACTACGTAAAATATACAGGAGTTCTAATATTCCGTGGAGATAGAACTACTGCCTACATATTTTTGAAAAATTACTGAAGCCAGTGCATATAAAATTTACCTTTAAGTATACAAAAGTGCTTCGTTTGTCGGGTTTGGTTTGGATTTGATTCCCTGCATAATACAATTTGATGTTTTTGACACCTTAAATATTAAGATTGTTTCATTTAAAGTCGAACAAGTTTTAAAGCTGGTAATTATTTAATATAAGAGCAACGGCCTATCTAAAGCTACGTTGAAACATCGGTACCCATTAGAACACCGAAGTTAAAGCGAGCAAGAGCGATACTAGTGGATGGACGGGTGACCGGTTCAAAACTCTTTATCGTGCTGTTGTCCAACAAAGGCAAAAAGTGTAAAATCTGTTGATACACACTGCTCACTCACGCCAGTTCGAGGCCGGATGAGATCCGATATCTCGGCGGGAGTTGATTTAGACACTTGCAAATTCGGTAGGCCATTGACCATGATATGGCCGAGGACCGCGGTTCGGATTCCGCGTAAACAAAAGTAGGCCATCCCGTTTAGCCCTGGCAGCAAAAAAAAAGGAGACGTTAACTCAAATCTTTACTATATTTAATATAAGTTTTTGGACACTCTTATAAGGTAGTATAATTTTATTATTGCAACACAAAATCTGATTAATTTTTTTCAAACTTCAGTAAATATTTAAATTGGCTTTTTAATATCCTTGGAGAAATGAAGCCTTAAAACTTTTGCACAATTTAATAAAATTTAAAATATTTCAAAGTGGTAAGACTTAAGTGAAATAAACCTTAATCAAATTTACCTTTATTATTTCAATCGTAGAATCCTAAAAAGGACAATAATATATAGATTGTTTGGTTTGAAAAAAATTTAAAAAATACAGTTTTTTTTTTTATAATATTTTTTAACTTATTTGGGACACTTTGTATGCTGTACAAATATTTTTAAATTGTAGCTCTAATAGTCCTTCAACGAACTCATAACTTAATTTTCAAAAATCTAATCGTTAATACTCCATGTCGTATGTGGTGAACAACCCTGTAGAAGTATGAAAAATGGAAGAAGTAAACAAATTAATAGGTCCTTGAATATTAAGTAAAGAAACATTATATTAGTTGATTTGTTAACAAAAAAAAGTCAAAATCCAAAATTACACGCCAAAATCCATGTTTCCCGTTTACCTCCCGCCGAAATGACTTATTAAAATGACCGTATCGGAAGGGGATAGAGAAAAAAATATAATAAATAACGAGCGGGCAGCGGCGGCGGCTCGCAGATCGGACGTTTCGATAAAAAAGTCATTAAAATATATATGGCGTGCCTCCTTCGTTAAATACTTGTTTTTCTGAGGCCGTGCTCGGGAGTGATGGATCATCGCTGTTAATTTCCAGACGAATTGTGTAAAACCTCGGCCGTGTTCCTTGTAAGATCCTGTTCGCTTTTGTTCTGGAATTTGCCAAATTTTCTCCTGGCTTTTCGCTCTTTTTTTAGGCTCGTCTTTTTATACGCGTTAGAAAAATCCCGAAAACAACATTTATTAACTTTATAATTTCTATTTTAGAGGTTCCCGTATTTTTTCTTGATTTTTGTGAAAGCCAAATGTTAGAGCACTTAACAAAACATAGACACCCAAAATCATTCAATTCGGAATAACGGTTTTTAAAATATCTGAAAATATGTTTATTTTTTTAAGTTTGATGCCCTCTAGCAGAACAAACGAAGCACTTTTGTATAGAGGGAAACTGTGTTCAATATGAACTTATTTTGATTCCAAAAATACCACGGAATAGAGACACCCTGTATAATTAGTTAATCCTATGTAAATTTGATAATTGGTTGGTTTATGATACGTAAATAAGTTGTATTATTCGGTAGTTTTTTTAGAGGCCGATATAAAGCAATGAAATTATTTCGGTAATCAATTCATCAAAACGTGATATTATCATCATCATCATCATCATCATTCCCAGCTTCCCAACCATTTACAGTTAGGGTGTAACCTCCGTTGCATTACTAGCTTTAAACGGCAATAACTACTTGGGTAAATGGAACACCCTGTATATTTTACGAGTCAGATGAACAATTTAATTGTCTATCAAATTGTATTATACTATTTTTACCTATCTCTTTTTGAGTTTTTGTAGAAAATGCATTTTCTTATAATTTACACCTCATGTAAAATTTTCAAAGTACAGAAGATACTAATATTGTCATTATAGTTCGTTTATTTCTATTAAAAATAAACAAAAAACTGTTCAAATATTTGTTAGAGGACCAGTTTATATGATTCCAGTATTCAAACTACATTAATTGAATATTTACGTTGATTAATAATAATTGCTCAAATACTAAAAAACTGAATTTTGTATGTGACAGACAGTGTGGAAAAATAACATATAAATTTTAATTAATTTTCTGACGAATGCTTATTTATAACAATAAAGACGTTCATTTTCATAACTTATTATATAGATACCAATTTATTAATTAAAACGAGTATGTAATTAACTAATGTTTAAGCGGATATAATGGTGGTATATTTAATTGGTATACACTTTTTCAAATATTTAAATAGTTTTTTGTAAACAAAGTAGACACAATATTGTTTTTACCACCTGCTGCATTTTGTACATATGTATTCCTTAAAAAAATCTAAAATATTCACATTTTAGATCCACGGGTATAGCGATAAATAATTTCTAAATTTACAGTATTGCCCGAAATAAACAGTACTGAACTTGTAATTGTTTATATATTTAAAAATACATATTATTGACACTTTATTATGTATTCTAAATGTGTACCTCCTCGTTCGAGACAGACTTCATAACGATGTTCTAAGTTTCTGGTCAAAAACACGTTCATGGTTATTCTTGTTGTTAACTGTCCTGGGACGCCCCGAGTTTCCTTTTCGTTGGCACAATACACTACCCGTATTTCTGAACTTTTCAATAACCTTTAAAATTACAGCATCACTTGGTGAACGTTTATTAAACCGTTGTGTGAATTGATCAGACACGTATAGCAAACATGCACCATTATGACGGCCGATTCCGTATGAGCGAAAATAATGCTCTACCAGAAACACTCCTCTGTATTTAACACCATTTTTAACAATTAGACCCTACAAATTACTTGTTTGATGTTTACTTGACAGGTCTGTACTATAGCTAACTTGAGTGTGACAGCGCACGCATAAAAACACCGCCAACTTAGTTTCAGTACTGTTCGGGCAGCCAATACGTTAAAAAGAAAATGCATTTTCTACGAAACTTGAAGAGATAGGTAAAAATGTAATGCAGATGAACAATTAAATTGTGCATCTGATTCATGTATATATTTTTCATATCATATTCATAAAATATACAAGTTAATTCTATTTAATTTATTTAAGACGTTATTGCTGTTTAATTTAATAGCTAGTATTCTTTAATATATAAATTTTTAGAAACTCTGTATAAGGTAATATCATTTTCGTGCAACACAATATCTGATCAATAACTAATCTTCAGTAAATATTTAGTATTAAAAACTTTGATGCTCTTGGAGAAATAGGCCTTAAATTTTTGCTGCAAATTCACAAAATTAAAGAAAATATTTCAAAAACGATGAGTTTAAGTGTCATAAACCTTAATTAAGTATACCTTTATTTAGTAAATTTAAATAGAATAATATACAGGCTAATTTCCATTTAAAAAAATAAAACTATAATATTTTACTTATTTGGGACACTCAAATCTTCTTAAAATTATTTCTAAATTGTAGCTCTAATAGTCCTTTAACGAATCCAAAACTTACCACTTATAAAAATCTAATCGTTTAGCTACAATACTCCGTGCCGTATGCGGTGAACAACCCTGTATTTAACTTTTTGATATTATGGCTTGGAATAAAGCAATTTAATAAATCAATTCGCACAAAAAACTACGCTTTTCATTGAAAAAATAAACGTTGACCTAAACTATCTCTATTGATCCAAACTACGTAGCCGGGCTAGAGCGCTATCAAAGCTTTTCATATCGGAATCAGCGTTGCGCCGATTACTATAAAACTTTGTTGGCGGCTTTTAAAACTGATCCGTCATCCCTCAATGATTTCGGCCATCGATACGGGTTTAATTTCTATATACAATTATCTCCGGTTTGCGGCGCATTAAATTTACCGTTTATGTTTGCCTGCAGATTAGCTTGGTGCGGATTCATTTTCGGGACAAAAGTGTTAAGTCTAGTGTAAATTTGAATGGGACTAACCCGGAACGGCATGTAATTTTTTATAATATTTGGTGTTAATTAATTAAACTACTTAATGGTAAAATAAGAGCGGTATTTCTGTTTTTATAAAAAAAATATACCGCCGAGTATACCATAGCCGGCGGTATATGCGCTGACATACTTTTTAAAAAACTACAGCGGTTGATGCTACGACGGTAACAACAACCGCCGTACTTCAAAAATGTATCTCCTTGTTAGGCGGTATCCGATGATAATAAATATGCAAACCAGTCTAGCGGCTGTTTTTCTTTCATCAACTGTCTATACCGCCGGCGGTAATTTAGCGAGTTTGTATAAAAAATAGTTAATTGGGCAAAGAAATTACCCATTAAAGAAACATTTTCATTGAAAAAATAAACGTTATTCTAAACTATCTCTATTGATCCCAACTACGTAGCCGAACTAGAGCGCTATCAAAGCTTTTCATATCGGAATCAGCGTTGCGCCGATTACTATAAAACTTTGTTGGCGGCTTTTAAAACTGATCCGTCATCGCTCAATGGTTGCGGCCAACGATACGGGTTTAATTTCTATATACAATTATCTCCGGTTTGCGATGCATTAAATTTACCGTTTATGTTCGCCTGCAGATTAGCCTGGTGCGGATTCATTTTCGGGACAAAAGTGTTAATTCTAGTGTAAATTTGAATGGGACTAACCCGGAACGGCATGTAATCTTTTATAATCTTTGGTGTGTGCTATAAATTGTATGCAATCGGGAATAAATATTATTAGGTTTATCTTGACGTCGAAGTTTAATTTTGACTTTGATGTATTTTACTTGCTAAAAGTTATACCGTAGGAAATTGTTTAATTGTTAAGATCACCCGCCTATTTAAAAATAAACATAGTTTTTACAATCCAAAACATTCAGTTTAAGACACTCTGTATACATAAATCATTATTGTCAATCATCATTGTGACAAACTCATTTCGAAATGATAACATAACGTTTATTTTTGCATTTCGATTAAGTGATAAAAAAAGCTAACGTGTCAAAACTGTTTAATTTTGTATGCAATAAAATGTAGTTGTATTTTGACAATATAGTATCTAATTGCGGAACTTACATTGGGAAAAACAATTACACATAAAATTTGGTAACATAAGGGCGGTATTTCTGCTTTTTATAAAAAAATATACCGCCAAGTATACCGCCGAACGGCGGTATATCCGGCGGTATACTTTTTAAAAAACTAAGCAACAACCGCTGTACTTAAAAATTCTATACTATCTCCTTGTTCGGCGGTATTCAATGTTAATAAATATGTAAAACTGTCTAATGGCGGTATTTCTTTCATTAGCTCTCTATACCGCCGATGGTAATTTAAGTTAATTAGGTTTGTATAAAAATTCATTAATTGAACGAAATTACCCATTAAAGGAAACGGTAAGTAAGTAAAGTGAAGCATCAAACAAATCACCGTAAATATCATACGAAGTTTATTCAAATTTATACAAGCAGGCGCGTATTCCTTTCCATTGCTTTATTGCGCGGGCAAATAAAGGAACAAAATCGTCGTGTCTCGAAAGGAGAATTCTTTGGAAATTTAAAAAATTATTTTTGCTGTTTTGGTCTTCTGCCGTCGATCAAAAATTCTTTGTATGTATCGCGGTTTTGTCTGTTTCTTGTTCCTTCTCCGATATTTTCTACTGCCGCATTCCTAGCTTATTTTCCTGGAAAAGAAAGGAAAGAAAGGAAGAAGAGACAAAGAAACAAAACCGGGACAGTTTCTGTTCTTTTATAGTTCGAAACTTGCAAGCTGGCAGTTTGTTTCTAACGTTTCTTTCGCGATTATATGTATATACAGGGTAGCGCACCTCATTCACCTCGGTTGATTATACGAAAACGAAAAGATGTAGAAACAAAATATTTTATGAGTATATGAGGGGTGGCAATATACACAATTTAAAATTATTTTGAAATGTACAGGGTGTTTCAGAACTAAGATATGGAACACCCTGTATTTTATTTCATTTTTGGATGGGCCCAAAAAGGTATTTGTTATAAAGGTTAAATATGTTTAAAAATCTTTGGTTTTTGAGATGTTTAAGATATTTAAAATGCAGTACAATAGAATATATTATTAACACCCTGTACATTGCTTTTCGGAGTTAATTCTTGTGCTGATCTTTAAGCCAGAGAAATAAACTTTTACTGAAACATTTGATTGGTTGTTTAATGTATACAGGGTATCAAAATTGCTGGTCTATTTTAAATATTTATTTTACATAAAAAACTTCCTTATTTCAAATACAACACCCTGTATATTTTTTTTGGCATTCTCTCGAAGCAGGTCTAAATGCTCTTTCAAACTATATTAGGGTTTCCTATACCCATCTAGCTCAGATTTCGAATAAAGAGCAATTTTTCAATAAAGTGACAACCAAGATAGCTGATGTCAAGTTTCTAGTGACAGTAGCTATTTTGAAAAATCAAAATTAGTTTATGGTCTTTATTTAAATTTATAGCAGTATATTTTTGTTTAATTTGCTTACAGTAGTTTTTTAAATAATATTTATTAAATAAGTATTTATTATTCTATCAAGAAAAACAAAGTAGTTCTTTCATTTATTTTACGTTCACTTGTAGATAGGTACCTACCTATATGGATTTTCTATAAAAGGGCCAATTACGGCAAATTCATTTTCTAACGACCGGTTTCTGCCTACTAGGTTTTTATAAACCACACTACCATAGTTCTGCAAAATAGAAAAGTTTTTTTTCAAGGAAAGCTTATCAGGAAGATTCCTATTTGGATATCTTTGAGCATAAGCCCTTGAGGCCAAGAAGCAATTTTCCTCACAAAATAAAATCACTGGTAACATATCCATTCGTTCCACCAGCAGATACTGCTTTATTTTTCTTGATAAAATAATGAATACTTACTTATTAAACTACTGTAGCTAAATTTAAGTAAACTGTTATAGATCTAAATAATAATGTCCATAAACTAATGTCGATTTTGAAAAGAGTTACTAACTTTAACTAGAAAATTGCCATGGCGACACCAGCCATCTTGATTGCCATTTTATTGAATAATTGCTTTTTATTCAAAATGCTAGATAGGTATAGGAAACCCTAATACAGTTTGAAAGAGCATTTGAATCTGCTTCGATTTATTTTAAAAAATACAGGGTGTTATATTTGAAATAACGAAGTTTTTATGTAATATTTATTTTACATAAAAACTTCATAGTGGACCGATTTTGATAATCTTTTAAGCAATTTGTAGTTAGATTATTTGATTTTTTTGTATATCTTTCTAAATTAAAATTAAAAGTTTCCATCTGTCAATTATACGAGGGAATACAAAATGTTATTTTGATGAAAGTTTCCAACGTCCTGTGAAATATGTTAGAAAGGATAGAAATTTAAAAATAATTTTATCATCTAGGTGCATATTTTCTCGATAGATTATTTTTTGGTTCGTCCCAATGGCTTTATTTTTTTGGAGATATTCGCTTTTGAAGAAAACACTAACATTTTTTCGTAATTTTTACACTAAAACCATGCATTTGCTTTTGGTCCCAGTCAACAGACTAGACATATTTTTATCTAGTCTATAGATAAAAATATGTAAAAAAGTTCATATAAATATACGTCCTAAAATGCTTAGTTTCGAAGATACAGGGTGTAGAAGTTTCATTTTTATCTCGATTTTTTTCAAATAATTTATGAAGTAACAACAATGCTAGCATGGAAATTGGTGTCTAGGAGTTTTTTGACATGAGCAATTTGATTTTGATGTCAATATGACTTCTTCTTGTAGAGGGCGCCACCTACATATTTTTTAACTGGTTTGAAGAGTAATAATAATAATAATAACTTTTCGTCCGTACCTGTATAAAACTACAGAATAAAAAATATACATTTACTTTTTACGTAAAAAAGGTCTCTTGGTAAAAATCTCTATGTGTAATGGTTCTCGAGATATTTCGAATTGAAATTATCAATAATCATAATAATAATATATGTCACCATTGACATAAATTAAACAAGCTGACTAAATAGTTATTAGAATGAAATAATAAATTTGAAATGTTTTTGTGTCAAAAGGTCAACAGAAACTGTTTTGTCATCATTTTTTAGCAGAAGTAGTGTCACTGTTATTAACCTAGTGTTTATGATTTATGTAGTGTCACTGTTATTATAAATCATATTATAAATGTTGTTGGCTGTAGCGCAGTTTCTCTAATAGAGATGCTTTGAGGTTCAGAAATTGTATCCGCTATAGTTGTTTTAATTGAAGATGAGAGAGATCAAAATTAAAAAATCTATGAAAGCTTATTACTTATTATAATTTTATCGCTAAGAAACTGCCACTTGCCAGCTTTTCAAATTTATAATGAATTTCACTTAAAAAACTTACATGTAAGTGAACGGACTGTAAGAAGAAGATTAAACGAAGCAAATCTTGTCAAGAAGGCCTGCTCCGGGTACCACCAGTTACTAGATCTGTTGACTAGGACCAAGAGAAAAAGCATAGTTTTAATGTAAACATTTCGAAAAACTATTAGTGTATTCTTCAAAACCTAATATCTTCAACAAAAATAAAGCTGTTGAGATCAACCAAGAAACAATATATCAAGAAAGGATGTACCTAGATGATAATATGATTTTTAAATCCCTTGATGTCTTAGCATATTCAATTTATAGGGTGTTTCAAACTTTTCCCAGAATATCAACATTTTGTTTTCTCTCGTATAACAAATGGGAATCTTCATTTTTAATTTAGAAAGGGATACTAAAAAGTCAAATAATTTAGCTACACATTCCTTAAAAAATCATCAAAATCGGCCCACTAGGACAAAATATTTTAAATTTTAAAATACATCAAAATTTAAGGTGCCGGTTGTTCTCATCCCTCAGTGTAATAGTGTGATAGTGTAATACATAGCAAAAATTAAGTAATATATTTTATGTTTTTATATGATGATATAAATGTTTTTTTTTACTTTTTAGCCGACACGGTATAATATATCCGCATAAACAAACGCCACTTATTGACAGAAGATACAAATGTGTCCTATGGTTAAATTGGAAACAGATAGGCGTGAGCTCCAGATCGATGTAAAATATTCATCGACATGTAATTAAAGGAAAACAGAGCGTACGAGCGAATTCGTTCGAGTGCATTAATAAGTAATAAATTACGCTCATTACCGTTGCTCATAATGCTGAGTGTTATGCGTAGGTTCCAAGTAAATTCACTACGTCATCGTAAATAATCTCTTATCTGCTGTTTTTTATTTTAGTGTCATTAAATCAAAAGAAAATTTCAGAGTTTAATATTAATTATATTTTAAACATAATTTATTTATGTATGATGCACATTTGTATCTAAATAACATATCTATCTCATTTTTAATAATAAATCTATATGTAAAAATAAATGCATATCAAGTGTTTTTGTCTGTTGTTAATAGTATCAGAGAGATATGAAACAAAATAGATGTGATTTATTAAGTTTCTATACTTTTATTAAGTTTCTATAGTCTTAAATAAATGCAAATATTTCCAGGGCTTGTAGATCTCGATAAAAGAAACATATTTTCTTTTTACCGTTTTCTCAAATAAATCCAAAATAACCGAGTTATTTTACTTTGAAAATTTCCAAAAAAAACTTGCTACACTGGATCTTTTCTTATCCTGAAATTATGTTTTTTAACCAGAAACTAAAAAATTCCATTTTTTTTACAAAATTCAAAATTAAGAAAAAAATTTCGCGAAAAACTTCATAATCATGTTTCTGGGGTTGAAATATACTACCCCTAAAAAAATTTGCACTTATTTAAGGCTCACCCTGTCTAAGACATTTTATGTCAAATACTTCAGTTCAGTTGGTTACATATCAATCATTAATTAGAAGATTCCACTTACAGGTATTATAACCAAACAAGCAAAGATGATAAATCATATACAAATAAATTGTAAATTTTTATATTCTTTCCCCAAGAAATTCAGTTTCTTTCAACAAAAAAATGTTGGATCTAAAAAATTACAAGCATTTTTTCAGACAAATATAAGTGTTTGATAAAATACCTATATTTGATACAAAAAAAAACGTATGACATAACAAAGATGTATCATTCTTACACTAGATTTTTTTAGTTCTTTAAAAACGTCTAATGCATGTTTTCAGTACCTTCCATAGAAACATAATATTATAAGTTATAATATTTCTCTAGGCTTTGTTACAATTTATAACAAAGCCTAGAGAAAGAAATCTACCAAAAATAGTGTCTGTCAAATATACTACCAACTCACGCCGAAAGTGATAAAAACGATCTACTTGGAGGTTCTTTAAAAAACGTTATCCTTCTTTTTTTTGATAAAATTACAGTTCTGAAAAGAACCAGTACTTAAATGTGTTCTTGAAAAAGAACGTTATAGTTGTTTGTTTTCAAAGTAGCTATACTTTGAAACATAAAAAAACTCTGGGACATATTACATCTTCTATATCATCTCGTCTTCAGTGTACAAAAACTTGTTAAATAAATATTGTCTTCACATATTTCCGAACACATACATTCATTCCTCCAAAACAATCTATAAGCATACGGAACTATAACTGAATCTAAAAAACATGTTTGTTTAAGAAAATAACATTCACTTTTCAGTTTTATAAATTAATTTTTCAATTAAAAACTAAAAATTAAATTTTAAAAAATCTTTGTCATTTAATTCCAATAAAGAATGATAAAAAATTATAGTAAATAACGAGTTGCGTAGTAGAGGTTAGTGTTAAAAAAATAAATCACTATTATTAAAAACTGTAATCTGGGACCCGTTACAACATTCAGCACAATATTTAAAATTTCCAATTAGAGACACTAAAAATACATAAACATTTTTAAATGCTTCTACAGCTATTTTGAATAAATCCAAAATTGTTGATGTCTGAAATGCTATAGATATTCAGAAATGACATATACCCTTAACATCTTCTAAATAAGGTAAATAATTAACATATTCCACCCTATATAGCATACATTGATTATCTCTCATGAGAACTAACATCAGTAAAATCCTGTAATAAATATAGGTATCAGCATAAACTGTGTAGCTGTTCCATACAAAACAGCAACACAATTACACTACACATATATTTCATATGTACTGATCAGTAAATTTGTTTAAAAAACACATCAGTAGTAAAAAGGGTAAGGTTCTTAACATGGTACTTTCTTTATCACATGTAGTACATGGGTAAATGTTCAAAAATCATTTAACATTAAACATAACTTGCAAAGAAGGCAACCTAATATATACAAGTAATTATAGTCTTTAAATGTTTCATTCATTCAGATACCACCGAAATCATTAGAAGACTTAAAACAAAATTCAATGGTACCCCGATTTTTTAAAAAAATTTTGGCGCCTCGATTGCAATAAACTACTGAAAATGCTCTTTAACATATTATAAATAAGAAAAAGCTGTTGACACATCCCACCCTATACAGGGTGATTCACGACCATAGTAGCTTAAACGTTTATAGAAAACCGGTGATAATATTTCCCTAAAAATTTAGGTTCTTGCATAAAAGAACTTCTTCATCTGTCTAAATTTTTTTCAGCGTTGCCGCTTCATAAAAAAAGTGGTATCATCCTTGGTTTTTTAAACGGAACACCCGGTATATTATTAGATTTTTCGAAACTACTTTAATATCTCATAATTTTTCTGTTATACTAACCTATACCTATCTTTAGCAGTTTTCGAGATAAAAAAAAACATGATTTTGAATAAGCATTGGTTAAATCATAAATTCGGCATATTGAAAGTTCAAAATTGGTTTATAGGTTACTGAAATTCGCCATATTCGATCTGTCTAAATCAACCGATCGGATATCAAACGGATATCAATATATTATATCTATTTCCGTTTGTTATAAAATCGTTCAAATCATTGTTATTTTAAATTCAAACCTATGTATATTATTTATAAATTTGAAATACAAATAAAATTGCTTTTCAACGATATATCATGGTCCCATAACTAAACCTTCTGGTTTTTTCAGTAACGACATTTAAAAGATAGTAATTATATTATAGTTATTATAGGTTTTGTTTATATATGATAAATATTCAAAAAATAAATTTATAAGATTATCATGGTACTAAAATTTTTGAAATGCGATTATAATAATAGAATTATTAATTTTTAAATAGTTCTACTTAAGAAACCTAAAGGTTTAGGTATAGGAATATGATATATCGTTGAAAAGCAATTATTGAATTGGTCTTATGGTTTTTTATATTATAATATACATGGGTTGAGTTAAAAATAAGAAAGATTTGAGCAATTTTATAACAAACGGAAATATTTTTTGCTCTTCCTGTCTAATATCCAATCAGTTGATATAGACATATCGAATATATCGATTTTCGTTAACTTATAACCCAAATTTCAATTTGTAAGCTTCATTCAGAACATCGCAATTAGTGGTTTTAATTACATTTTATACTTTTTAGTTTACGATCATTCACTATGTTTAAAAAACACAATTAAAGTTAATAGAATATCCTAGCAACAGCTTGCGTTAGTCAGTTGTATCCATAGAGACAACCTAATATTTAGCTTATAAAACAATCAACTTTTGATCTCTAACCACAATTTCTGTTGATGGAAGATAACCAAAGGCCAAAATGACTTTTCTCGCAAATTTTGTAAGTATAATTAGTGGAAAAGTTAAAATGTTGATAACTTTTTCTACTAATTTCCACTAATTTTGACTTTTTCTGAATGCTTACATTGAAATTAAAGAAACAAACCTCAACGCTAATTAAAACCACTAATTTATTCCACTAATTGCGAGGTTCTGAATGAAGCTTTAAAATTATAAATTCATTATTTTACCAATGCTTTTTCAAGATCATGTTTTTGTCAATTATTTAGTTTTATTAAAATATAAAACATAAATCAATAAACGCCTTTATTGTCAAAAAATTTTACAATTTGTAGACAAAGGTAAATATACACACATATATAACACATGTTTTATTTTTGATTTCGAAAACTATATATGTAACTATATATTAGAGATAGGTATAGTTTAGTATAATAGAAAAATTATGAGATATAAAAGTAGTTTCCAAAAATGTAATACATCGGGTGTTCCATTTAAAATAAGAAAGATGCTTTCACTTTTCAAATGATACGGCAAAATTGTAACGTTGAAAATATTTTAGACAGATGGAGCAGGTGCCTTTATATGTATAAAAATCAAAATTTTCCAGAAAAAAAAATCATCACCGGCTCTCCATAAACGTCTAACGTAGCATCGCCGTGAATCACCCTATACAGGGTTGTTCACCACATATGACACGAAGTATTTTAGCTAAACGATTAGATTTTAACAAATTGTAAGTTTTGGATTCGTTGAAGGACTATTAGAGCAACAATTTAAAAATATTTTTACAAGATACAAGTGTCCCAAATAAATTAAATATATCAAAGTTGTATTTTTTTAAATGGAACATCCTGTTATATTATTACATTTTTGGTTTGTACTATAAAAATAAGAATAAATTTGATTAAGGTTTATCGCACTAAAGCCTTACCGTTTACGAAATATTTTCAATTTTATTGAAACTGCAGTAAAATTTTTAAGGCTTCATTTTACTCCAAGGCTATCAAAGTTTTTTAATACAAAATGTTATTGTAATTTATTTATTGATCCAGTTATTGTGTTGCAATAATAAAAATAATACTACCTCATGCAAAATTTATCTTAAAAACAAAATATTATTTTTAATAATTTCTTTTTTTTTTTTTTTTTTTTTTTCTTTAATTTAAATAGAACACCCTGTATATTTTAAGAAAAAAAAAAAAAAAAATTGTCTATCAAATTGTATTATACCATTTTACCTATCCTAAAGTTTTCGTAGAAAATGCATTTTTCATATAATTTAGAACTCATTTATCCCATTATGCCCATTAAATATTGATATTTTACAATATTTTTAAAAGCAATAAATGTACAAAAATGTACAGGTGCTAAAACTATAATATTACTAAAATAAAAAAAAAAAAAAAACTACTTAAATCTTTATAAAAGAGTTAGTATACCATTAATTAATATACCACCATTATTTCCACTTAAATATTAATTAGTACATACTTAATTATGTTGGTTAATAGAATTATTCAAAATAAATGTGGATGTGAATCAGAAATCAATATAATAATAAAGTTGTAGAAAATGATCGTCTCTCTTGTTAGAAATAAGCATTCGTCAAAAGTAGGTAGGAATTTTTTAAAGATGTTGCTTTTCCTTACACTTTAATCTAAACAACATACAAAATTCCAGTTTTTAGTATTTGGAGCAATTATTATTAATCAACGTAAACAATTAATTAATCTAGTTTGAATACTGGAATCATATTAATTGGTCCCTCTTTAACAAATGTTTAAACAGTTTTATTTTTATTGAAACAAACGAACTGTATCGACAATATTTAGTATCTGTACTCTTTAAAAATTTGTTACACATCTTTCAAAGTAATCTAAAATGTCAATATTCCATGGAGATACATATTGATAAGTAGGGTCTAAATTATAAGAAACTGCATTTTCGATGAAAAGCTGAAGAAATAGGTAAAAACTGTATACAATTTGATAGACAATTGAATTTTTGTATCTGGTTCTATAAAATATACAGGGTCTTCTATTTAAATTAAACAAGTTATTGCCGTTTAAACCTAGTAATTATTTAAAATAATTTTAGGCACCTGTATAAGATAGTATAATATTTATTATTGCAACACAAAACTTAGTAAATAGAAATACTTCAGTACAATATTTGGTTTTAAAAACATAAATGCGCCTAGAGAAATAAAGCCTTTAAAATTATTACTGTATTTTGACAAAAACCTAAATATTTCAAACACGGTAAGATTAAAATGCTGTAAACCCTAATCGAATTTTACCTTTTATTTTAATCGTAGAAACTAAAATGTAATAATATACAAGGTGTTCCATTTAACAAATATAACTTTAATATTTTTCTGAAACTCTATATCTTGTAAAAATATTTTAAATTAACTCTACTAGTCCTTCAACGAACTCCAAACTTACAATTTGCAAAATCTAATCGTTTAGCCTAAAATACTCCGTGTCGTCTGTGGTAATCAACCCTGTATAATACAACGTTATTGATTATCCGTCATCGGTGAAATCCTGCAATAAATATAGGTATGAGCGTAAATTGTGTAGCGCAATTTCGAATAAAAACAACAAGAATTTTGCGTGTCGGTCGGCCGCGACCAGAAAAATTTACGTTCTCCATGCCGACGGGCGACGTTTGGCCGGAATCGGCCTTAATCGGCCATCATCGGCGCCGGTATCTCGAGTGCATTTCGCTATCGGTTCAAATTGCGATCCGACATGCGATGCACGGCGGAGAAATCGACCAAAGGAAACGCTTTGAAACATCGACTGTTGGCGAAGAACAAGGGGTTTCTTGCATTTTAACCACCCAAAAAACAACCTTAGAATAATTTTTCTTGAACTACTAGACTATGTCTTTACTCAGATACAAAGAAAACGCAACGGAGACATTACTTTTTGGCCAAAAAATTTAAAGTGTTATATTTTTGTTATTTTTAGCCCTATTTTTATGAATTTTCTAGCAAACTACATATGGTTATATCAACTTTAGTTCGTAAACTAAGTTTTTATAAACTTGATTAGACATACTATACAGGGTAAATCGAGAGGTTGTTTTTATCCTAACTTTAAAACACCTGTGCAATAACTTCGTGTGTAAGTTTTCCTAAAATATAATTTGACGGTCAGAACCATGACTTCTGAGCATTTTATTCTTTGAATCATTGGTTAATTTTTAAGAGCCAGATGAAGTGATCAGCGATCAATTTGCAATTTTTTTCTCAATTATCATTACGTTTTGATGTAATTTTTTAAATGACGATATTTTGGTGACTACTGTCATAACGTCATAATACGCTGCATTTGATACTCTATACTGAATTTAAAAAAAAACGTTAAAGACAAACGATACAGCCTGGCTTTTAATAAACATTAATAACAATAAACTAACGATATTAAAGAAAACATCATCATACAAACAGGGTGGAAACTACCCTAATACTTTGTATTAGGGTAGTTCCCTTGACTGCTATAACTGCCTGTATAGGTCCGTTCATACTGTCATTGAGGTTGTATATTATATCATATTGCGTTATATTTTCCCGGTCTTCTTTAAGGACCAAGCAGAAGTTCATTTAATGAAGCTGGTACCGCTTTGAGACCTCTAACCCTCCTGCCAAGCATTTCCCAAACATCAAACATGATGGGTAGTTCATAGTAGTATATAGTTCGCAATAATCACTAAAGCCGCCTTTGTCATGTTGAACAATAACTTCAAAAGGAATGATAATTGAAAAAATTGCAAATTGTTGGTGGCAAAATCATTTCGCCATTAAAAAATTAACCAAAGCCCTACATGATCCAAAAACAAAATGGTTCTGACCATAAATTATTTTAGGAAAATTTACACGAAATTATTAAACAGCATGTTTTAAAGTTAAGGTAAAAACAACCCCTCGATTAACCCTCTGTATAATATGCCAAATAATAAAGTTTATAAAAAGCTGAGTTTACGAATTAAAGTTGATATAATTATATACATCTTGCTAAAAATCAAGAAAATAGAGCTAAAATAATAAAAATATAACACTTTAAATTGGACCCAAAATTTCTCCATTTTGCGGTTTTTGCATCTGAATATCCTAAACATTAGGCTTTTATCTATTTTGAACAAATATTAAATTACAAAATTTCATAACGGACACACTAACCGTAGGCACAACAAATTGCATTCAATTATAGTTGACAACTTAAGATATGTTAACATTTGCCTAGTTAGCAAATTTAATTTAAAATAAATGCCGTTTTTCTTAAATTAGTTAAAAACGGCTTGTCCACAATTGTTCAAATTTGACATGTGCATTCAGCACACGCAGACCTTTAATAAGTCTACAACTTCCCTGTAAAATCAAACAGGGGAGCCAATATTTGAACTGATTAAAATTTACATAGGACCTCCTATGCTTCCAACCCCGATGCACAACCCGGTATAGAAATTCCAATGTAAATTTTATGGGTGTCGTTTATCATTCCCCCTATGACTTGTTTCTAAATATAGTGCCAATTTTTCCTCTATGTATCTATAACCTAGTGTTTTTAGATAAAAAGGGTATATTGATTTTAAACTGTTTGTACCTATGATAATATTATTTCGAGAAGAGTAAGATAAAGAGTGATTAATCTGATTTTATTTAAAAATGCAAATTTGATAAATATACATAAGTTACACTCTAAAAATAGTTGTGAATCATGTACCTGCGAATTATGTATAAAAAGACACTTAAATTTAAACTTTAATTCAAGTTTATAATAAATATATGTGAGCTTTAGTTATTAAGAGTGCAGAGAGTTAATCTAGATACTACGAAAACAATATATGACATAGTGGGCATTTCTGGTTTTACTCATATTTGTTGGCAATCAATTTAAGAAATTCGAATATTTATTTATCAGATTAAAGCTATCTCTAGCATCAAAACAAACCAAAAAGTAAATAAAATAATAATATTTTAATTACATTTAAATTAGTTTTCCATAATAATGACACTAATCAAACCCAAATGAGAAATAAATGAATTCAATCTAAAGGTTATGTTGTTGGTATAGAAATTTAGACAGGGATGCATATTGTCACCATTATTGTTAAACGTTTATGCTGAATATATAATCCGAAAATCGCTTCAAAATTGTCCAGAAGGCGCTAAAATAAATGAAAAAATTATAAACAATATAAGATACGCACACGACACCGTGGTATTAGCAGAATCCGCTGAAGACCAGCTGCAAACCCCTAATGGACAAACTGACAGGAGAAAGTATCAGGATGAGTCTAAAGATTAACACCGTCAAGACAAAAACTATGATTTTCGGCAGACATCCGCAAGACAATGAAAATACCGACATAATAGTAAACGGCGTCCATCTCGAAACCACGCAGATATATATTTATTTGGGCAGGGAATTAAACAGCCAGTTAGACCACTCTAAGGAAATCAGAAGAAGGATTGACATAGCTAGGGCTGGTTTCCTCAACATGCGGAAGTTCTTATGCCATTCGAGAATAGCTATACCAACGAGGCTAAGAACATTAAAACGTTATATATGGCCCCTACTTTAATATGGATTCTGAACAACAAATTGTGAAGTTTAAGACAGAACGAAAACTCGTGCACACCCAACAGACACAATTAAAATCAAAAGACTTCCTACCTTGGACATATAATGCGGCACTCAGGATATGAAGAAATACAGCTCATAATCGAAGGAAAAATCAACACGCAAGTTTTTATGAAGAATGCATTTTTCTTAAAATGTCAATAATAAAAATGTTTTTCCTCTGAAAGACAATCCGGGAACATTCTATAAATAAATATAATAATTCACATACTGGTTGAGTGAAACTATTATTAAAGAATTTAGTATACGTTATAAAACCTTTTTTCCAACTAGAGGTTAAAAAATACTCAATTTTCATCAATATATATCAAACATTTCCATCAAAAAACTCGCAAAATTAAAACAGTATTTTTTCGAAATATATCTGTCAATTTTAATTAGTAAAAAATCAACTACACGTATTTTTAAAATATCTCGACATATCAAAAAAAACATTAGCTAAACAGAATTGAAAACCCAACGGCATAATATCGTTATAAAAATATGGTATTAGCATACAAATCAGTTATGCCTCACTCAACTTCCTGCATTAACTGAAAGTAATTATTTGAAAAGCCACCAACATAGAGAGGGAGGTAGAGTGAGAGAAGACAGCCCCGGCAACTTAAAATAAATATTAACTCTACTCGAATTAATGTCAATATAAATTCTTGAACGTTAGTTTGTTTTAAACTTGTCACTGCTTAAGGAAAACTTGGTCGAAGTAGGAAAAATATCGACTTCATTACTTTACCGCTAATCTAATTCCGAACTTAACTATAATAGAATGCAAGCATTAGTAAACACGGAAAGACAGTTGTATGTATAATAAACTTTAAATCCTTTGTCTCTAGGTTCTAATATTTTAACTGTATTATTACAGAAAGGAAAGCCATCAATCAAAATAATACTATATTGCAACATTGCAACATTCACCCACACGTCTATAAGGTTTTTTTTTTAATAAAATTTTGAAAAGTTGAATTTTTGAAAAAAAATATTGGATTTTTTAGTTTTTGTTAAAAAATACACTTGATAATATGTCAACATATGTAGGTAGTAGATTAAATTTACAAGAAAGAAAACAGAATAGATCCAGTGATTCTCATAATTTAAGAAAAATATTTTTATTTCCAAATTTTCAGAAAAAATAACTGGTTATTTTGAGATCTACCACCCCTGAAAATATTTGCATTTATTTAAGACACACTTAACACAAACACTAAATAAATATTTAACGATCAAGGTACATTATTACTAGAGATAGTTTACACATTCTTGTACTTATATAATTTGATATAACTTATGTAAAATTAAATTTCAAAATTACCTCTCGATACATCCAAAATCTTTGACCATTAACAAATAAAATAGAAAAGTCAGAAACAATAAACAAAACAAAAAAAAAACTTTAATTATATTTTTAAGATTAAAATCTAATTATTCAAAGGTTGCTGTGGATTCTAGGTAAAATAAATTCAACAAATTTACATAATTCATTTCAATTATAGATTAAAAATTCAGCTCTTAAGTTTTAATGAATTATTTATAAACTTGAATTTCTCCTCATATTTTTACTGGAAAATATTCATTTGTTATTCTCTTAAATATATATAATATATTAAGTTAGCATCGTATGATCGAAAAAACGGCGTTCAGTTGGCTTGGAAATGACGATCGATGCATTTCCATAATTTTACATATAAATGACAGCGATCTTCATTTCATAGCCATCGCTTACGCCGTTTATTCGATCATATATGTATATATTATGCTCTTATTATCAATAATGAATCATTATCTACCACAATCAACTAAAAAATGCAATTAAAAAAAAAAAATAAATGTCATTTTTACTCCGAATAGACATGCAATTTTTTCAACGTCACAAATAATTTTTTTTTTTTTTTTTCAAACGTTACAAATAATAAAAAAGATAAAAAGTAATACCTTGTAAGCAATTATATATGAAGAAACTATAGTTACGACCGTTGAATTTGACAATTTAGTAATATATTTTCGTACTTTGTGCTTAGGCAAGTGCTTGTACGTCTAAGCGTTAAAATTACTTATTTCAAACGTCACAAAATTATTAATTTTGCGACGTGATTGAAAAAAGTATTACATTGAAATATTTTATATTAATTGAAACGTTTAAAATTGTTTAAAATTATTTGTGGGCGTTTAAAAAATAGCAGATGTTTCTATCTGAGTAAAAATGACTGCTTGTGCCTCAGCTGTATGTCGAACGTACAGCCTAGCCACAAAAAGTGCAATTTTTACCCTAATAAACAATATATTATTTTTATATTGACAATCATTTGTCATTTCATTGAATGGTTTACAGCTAAATTCTTGTTTAAAGTTCGATGTTTCAAATACGCTTCCTGGTATCTCTCCACCGGCACCGTTCAGATCAAGAATAAATAGAAAACTGAGACTTACCGTTGCTGCACACCTGTCCCAGCACGAGAAGAACCAGAAAGGTCATGAACTGACCCCTCGGATATTTCAGCATTGCCCCCATCGCTTAAACCTGTTGAATGGAAGAAAGAAAAACAATTATAGCAAACCCTTCGACGGTCTTCTTCAATCCGATGATGCGGAGGTAAACAAACTACAAACTAGGTTCGAGCATATCACAGGTACACTTAAAAATTTAACTATTTTATTTAGATTTTTATGATTATTATTATTATTAATATTAGCTAATATCGAGACAAACACTGAATATTTTTACTAAGACGCACTACAAGGAAGAATCACAGGAGACACAAAACCCGGGATCGTCACTGTAATAGTTTTGCCTTTTCTTGCGATGATTCGAGACGGGACTACCAAAAGGCTGCATGACTGGCGATTGTCACGGTATTAAACTGAAACCCTCTCAGATCCTTCATTGGCTTCTACTTAGTATGTCTTAATGATATGACAAATTCATCACGAATAAATTAAAAAATGAATTAAAAAGCACTAGATTCTAGTTTATCATAACTCGGAAGATTACGATACGCACTTCACTGTAATTTTATTAAATGGCCTAAACTAGCGGACTGGTGTATACGGGTATCAATTTAGCGAGCGTGTCGCGTTCACATTTTACGCGTGTCGGGTGGCGCGTGTCGGCGGAAGTGGGAGCGTGCCGGCCGATCCAGTGGCGTGTCCACTACTGGCGTCGGGACGCCGAGCGCTCGCCAGACTGGATCGGGGGCGCTGCTGCGCGAACACCGGCGGCTGCTTCGGAACGACGGACGGTGGGTCGTCTCGCCGTGACTGACTTTTGGCAAAATACCGCGAACGGGCGAGGATAAAGAATTAACAAAGGTCGGTGTCGATTGTGATATTGTTAAACAGTGACCGTCTTGGAAGGATGTTCTTTTCTTTAAATAATTTCTATACCTTTATGAGGGATTCATTTCGTCAAAAAAAACATCGCTGCGTTAATCCAGCGGAGACCAATAATTTGTCAGCGGTATTACTAATAGAACGAATTTACATAACGAACACAAAAATGCTAAAATACTTAATGTTTCAGGAGGTATATCTGCTCCAGTCGTCCCAGGAAGCAAAAAAAAACAAAAAAAATGTATATATAAATATCTAAAAAAAAAAAAAAAAAAAAAAAATTTCGAATTAAAGAACATTAAGATTATTTAAGAAAGGGCGATTTTCACAAATCTAAGATTTGTCAGCATTCATGGGACACAGGACACGGAGTAGACATTAACAATGCAAAATTATAATGAAAGATGCGATAGCCTCTAAAAGAAAAATTTAATACAATCTAATAAAAATAAATGTATTACTCATGCCCCCCATATGTAGATAATATTAATCTATATTAATATATAAAATCCTTAAGTGACTGACGACTCACTGATTAATCATGAACCTGCCCAAACCACTCAACGTAAGAAGCAATTGTCAACTCAATTTTGGCATACAGGTTAAATCTAGGGTGTAGAGGTTTGATAAGAAGGGATTTTTCGAAATTCCAGTTCTAAGAGGGTGAAAACACCCCTCAAATATTACAATATTTAAAAAAACTGATTTAAAAATCTGATTTTTGGAGAACGGATTGACTTTGGGGTGTAAAAAGAAAGGATTTTTCGAAATTCGAATTCTAAGGGGGTAAAACAATCCCTCAAATACTAGAATCATTTTTATTTAAAAACCGGTGAGTTTTTTCGGAAAAACTCTTAAATACGTATATTTTATTTTGTTGTTTTACATATTTTAAGATTTTTTATAAATTTATACAAGGGTGTTTCATAAAATATGGCCATTGAGTAATTTGATTGCTTAAATTGGTTGAATTTTAAAGCTGATTTTTGGTAAACGCATTGACTGTGTGGTGTAGAGGTTCTATAAGAGGCTTCTCGATTGTTTTCTCTTACGCTGACACATAAATGTGAGAAAATCTTATCCAGTTTGAAGTGTTAATGAAGTTCTTGCTTTGCTTTATACTTTATCATCACCATTAGAAATGATTAATTCGGCACGAACGAAGTCGCGGGTACACTCTAGTATAGATTGTATATTTAGTTTTAATCATCTGCTGATTATGCTATCATAATTAGCGAAACGCGCGCCCAGTGCAAAACTAAAGTGTTTTGGTGTATTATGGCAAATTAGTGTTTTTATTTTGCTGTTGTAACACCAAAGAGAGAAATTAATTTGTTTGAAAAAACGCGTAATGTTTGTTAAATTGTCAGCGACCCCAAGCATCTACCGTCAAATGCTCGTTATTAAAGTTGATTTGGTATAATATAGAGTAAGGAACGCTCTTTGAAACCCAGAACTAGTTGGATTCCGATTACCCAGTCCGTAGTTATTAATATTTAAATAAAAATAAATCTAACCCTCTCCCTATTGACAAAGCAAACATAACTAAGAGTAAAGAAAACCATATATTAATAAAGTAGAGGATCACGCCGACGCGACGGTCCGCGGGATGGCGCCGCTGTGGGTGTCTCGGGGCAGTTTTCGAAGGGGGTGTGAATCCCCGCCAGATTAAAACCTTCCAATTAAGGGGGGCCGGAGCCGGCGCCGGGGCGCTGAGGGGCGAAGGGACGAACTTATTGTGAGCGCGTTGATTGTTGTGAACCAGATTGGAAAATTAACTAAGCCACCTCGCCCGTGTAGACAAAGCTGCCCTAATATAGCCCGTAGCCGGGGCTGCATTGTCTGCCCGTTCTAGTTTAATAAGTTCGGAGATAATAAAATGTTTCGTAAACCGGCGTGGGCGATGAAACGTAATGTCTCTTTTTCATCCCCTGTTGCTGGGGTGTACACAAGACGAAAAAAAATGAAGGAGGAAAACACCGAAACGGCGGATGTAAGAATGATATTAAACAAGCTGCTGCTAATATAGCTACGCCAACGTAATATTAATTTTAACAATGGTATACATTTACGTGCAAGACTGCAAAACCATACAATCTAGAATTGCTTGTTCGTGAAAAGAGCACTATATTACTTATAAAAATACTGACAAATAATTAATCTTATATAAAGATACATAATAGAGAACAGACTCATTACCGACAATAAGTAATGTTTCTAAGCTCGAAATAAAAATGAAAAAAAAAAAAAAACTAAAAATTTAAAAAATGTAGAAAAATAGTAACTATTGAAAAACCGTGGGCACTATGTGTGCATATCTGAAGTGAAACTTTACTAACAGTTATTAAATTGGAGGATTTAAAGGATATATATTTTTATGAATACTTTTTATAAACTTCAAAAAAATTAGAGTTAAAATAAAACCGCAGACTATGCTAGCTTAATAATTTTATAATGTTGATTTTAAGATTGATGTTTCATAACTATTTTATTTGGAGTTGACTTATTATGGTCCTCTTCTTAAGTTTGCTTGTCACTCGTTTTTTTTTAATTTTCCTAACCAAATCCGACCTAACCTAACCTAACCGTTTCCCTTCCGTTCCATATCCTTTCCTTCCATACATTTTTTTTGACGGACGGACTGAAGAGTATCGGAAAGAGCGCTGTCAAGTTCTTACATTTGTACCAGCTGTGTTAAAATTTTGCTGATATTTATGTATTCTTTCACCTCTTAATTAAACCTATTGCATTTTTCAAAAGATACAAATTTTTAAAATAAAACTTTCGTAATAATAAAAATTGTACAATAAAAAGTATGGAACTGATACGGAACGGAAGCTTACGTCAAGCGTCAATACAGTAAAAAAACGGAACGGATATGGTATGGATATGGAATGGAAACGGAAGGTATAGTGAGAATCAACCTTTACCCGTCCCCTGAGAGCGACCTGCTAAGTAAAGGCAATAGACTTTTAATTTTTTAATTATCCTTATTATCTCGTTAGAATTTTATATATCATTTTCGGTAAATAGAAAGCTTACATAAGACATAATAAGTTAAACTGAAGTAGGGCTCTATAACAACGACACTAGTTAGGAAGTTGAACTAAAAAGAGCGAACAACAGTCAAAGAAAACCTTTGGTGTTTGACATAGGTATCATCATTAGTTAATGGTTTCGTATCGTCCCGGATAGAATTTCATATCGAATCCTATTTCGATTAGAGTGGGGAAGCTTTTATGGAAATACCGATCCTAACAACTAACGGCGAGATCGTAATGAAATTATTTTTCCAAACATAATGCCTTTTTAATTAGCGCAATAAAGGATGGCATCTGTGCCACTCGCTCCCCTTTCAGCTTTGATATTTGTGCCTTTTCCGATTTTAATGCGATCGCGAACGGATTCGAAGAATGCCGTTATTGTTCCGGTCTTTAAGCGGTGTTTTGTCATTTTGGCAACGGAAATAGGAACAACAAGCAAGCATTTCGATGCAGAGTACAAATTGGAATAGGTTGTTGTGTTGTTGAATGGGAATTTTATTCGATTAAATCGGTAAATTTTTCTTTGTTTGGCATTAATAAAATGAGCTTTTTGATTAGTCAGATTTTTCAATAATTAACATGGTTTTCATTATGGTTAATGACTGGAATAAAATCAGTAAATCAAGATTTAAACTCTGTGTTTAATTACAATCATTATATGAAATTTCATAAATACCCGACCTTTCCAGTGGAGATGATGTGTGAGAATCTTAAGGACATCATGTTTGAATTTGCTGGTGGATTTGTTAATATGGCTGGCGCATACCTATTGGGTGAGCATTTCATTATAAACGTTTTTATGTCGAAGTTCCAGAATTCGGGCCCTGATATTATTTGTTCTGAATAATTAATCCTGCAAATAGAACTTTTTTTTTTCATTCAATAACCGTCAAACAAAATCCAGATCATCTTTCTACCGTTTCATGCAGATATGCGCTGTCACAAAATAACCTAGATTATTAATAAGTAACGGGCAGTTTTCTCTAAACAAACACCGCACTAGCTCGTTTTTCCATCTCTCCTCTCAATGGGAAAAACGGGAAAAAATCGAGATCAAACCGACCGATACGATTCAGACACACAAACATATTCAGCGGAACGGGACCAACGAGCCACGCACACAGAGACGGCGTTGCACAAACACACGGGCCCGGAATCCGCGGCACCGGAGTTCAAAGGGTTCGCTCCGGGTGACTAGGGGGACGGGGAACGGTTTGTTTATTCTCCCTCTCCGGAAACCGAAAGGAAAACAAATAGGAAATACGGGTTTCCGGCGATTTTTAAGCTGAACTTGTAACGTTTGATGAGTGAGTGTTTTTTTTTCGGATCGGGAGAGAGATTATCGTGTTATTTTAACGATTATAAGGATATATTTTTCTATGATTATGGAACTGGTCGGCAAAATTTATATGAAGAAGTAATGTTTGCAATAAAAAAGTGTGTCAATAAATAGGTCTACCGAAAGGTGAAAACAAAGTCACTTGTCTTGATTAACAAAGATTGCATATATGTAGAGTTGAGAGTTTCTAGATTTATTTTTGTCCATTTTTTCTGATTTCCAAGCAAACAAATAAAATGCTTTTTTAGCAAAAAAAACTTACCGAAAAAGACATTTGAAAATGGAAAACCATAAAAATTATTGCACATATATGTGAAAAATCTAGTTTTGATGATATCTGGAAAAATTGAAGAAACTGTTGACTGTCCTTTAGACGAAATTTCTTTTATTTTTTGTTGCCACGGTCCGTATCGCCAACTACATGGTCTCCATGGTCTTCGTAGTTCCATTCATAATAATAGAGAAGTTGTAGTACAAAAAGCTCTTCATCTGGCAATGACAGAACAAAACAGCAGTATGTCCACGGCATACAAGGACATTTCTATTTGTTTGTTCATCGCCAATGGTCATACAGCACATAGAAAGTCTAAGGTATTTTTGCCATTTAATTCGAACGGGATAAAATTTATTTAACACGTTTCTGGCATTATATTGTAACACTGTGTATGTAGTTTGCAATGCCACCTTTGCTTTGTTGAAATCTTAAAAAATGAACAAATGCATTTAATTTTTTTAACATCCTCATATATTTGATACCAATGGCGCGGGACTGACCAACTGGAATTTAAATTTCCTGCTGGGGATTATTTATGACATTGTCGTTCGTTTTTACACTTTAGTTTTTGGTTTAAATATTGTTGTTATACTTTAAGCTAAAAAAAGTTTGCAGTCGAACATTGTCTTTTAGAACCTCTTTTAGTGCGAAGTCTACAAGATATCTTAATAGCCGTAAAAACTCATCATCATCACTTAGCTTATACCGTCCACTGCTGAACAAAAGCCTCCCTTAACTCTAGCCATTCCTTTCTATTTTGTGCCACTTGAATCCAATTTCCATCCACCCTCTTAATATCATCTGTCCATCGACTAAGAGGTCGTCCTCTGCTTCTATAGGCCCTGTGTATCGGTCTCCATTCCACAAGTCTCTGTGTCCACCGTCCATCTGTCATCCTAGCCACATGTCCTGCCCAACTCCATTTAAGATGTAAGACAGATATCACCGCATCTCTTATTCCTGTTCGGCTTCGTATTGTATGATTGGGTATTTTATCTTTAAGTGTAACTTCCAACATGGACCTTTCCAGTTTCCGTTGCATGACCTGTTGTATGTATGTTCTTTTTTGTAAAAGTAAGCGTTTCAGCTCCATACGTGAGGACAGGTAAGACACACTGGTTAAAAACCTTTCTTTTTAAACATACTGGAAAATCAGATCTCAGTATATGCCTTAGTTTACCGAATGCCGCCCATGACAAACCTATTCTTCGTAGAATTTCGTGGGTCTGATTATCCCTTCTAATACCAATCTCATGCCCTAAGTATTCATATATATGCACTTGTTCGAAAGGTATGTTATTAATGTTTAAATTTCCACTCAGTACTAGGTTTGTCATGTATTGTGCCTTTGACAAGTTAATTTTGAAACCGACTTTTTCCGAAGTATCATTTAGCATATCCTGTATGTTGTCTGTTATTAAAATAATGTCATCTGCAAAACACAGATGATTTATCAGTTTGCCATCGATGTTAATTCCTGTTGAATCCCAGTTTATCATATTTAACATACTTTCTAGCACAGCAACGAATAGTTTAGGGGACAGTGTGTCGCCTTGTCTTGCCACTCGATCAATATTGAATTTGTCTGTGGACTGATTTTTCGATATTCTGACGTTTGCCGTGGCATTATCATATATATGTCTTATGATTGAGGAGTATCGATGATCGATGCGATTCTCACTTAGTGTCTCTAGAAACTTCCACTGGTCTACCGAATCGAAGGCCTTCTCAAAATCCACGAAGACAAGCATTAGTGGTCTATTATACTCAATGCATTTCTCGATAAGGACCTTGACTGTCAGAAGATGGTCATTTGTTCCATAACCTGATCGGAAACCTGCTTGTTCGCTCGAAAGAAAAAAGTCTATTTTATTTGTCAAACGCTTGGTGAGTATTTTTTAGTAAATAATTTGTATACGTGGCTAAGAAGGCTGATCGGCCTATAGTTTTTAAGATCTGTAACATCACCTTTCTTGTGTACAATAATGATGGTTGTGTTGTTCCACTGTAATGGGGTTATTTCTTCTTCAATGCTTTTATTAAATAGGACATTTAAAGCTTTGATGATTTCTGGTCCTCCTTCTTTGATTCTATTACCAGTCCATCGTCGCCGGCAGAGCTCTATTGTTTTTCATATCTCTAAGGGCACTGATAATTTTTTCCTCGGTTATTTCACCAGATTTCTTCCAGAAGTAAAAAACTCATCACCAACTTTATTAGAATATTTTTAAACGGGAAAGCGGTAGTAATGGCCTTTATGTCCCTTAAGTGCTATTAAGAAGGTGAGTTTTGTTGATGTAAATAATAACTGTTTATATATTTATAATTAATTTATTTTTTGTTTCCTAAAAAGATTTTGATTAAAAGAAAATATGTAAAAGAGGAGAACGCTGTGCCGATCAAAGCTTAATGACGTGACTAAAAGTTGATGTGTAATAGTAAATGAACTATATTGTAAAATTGTCCTGTAACTGTTGAGATTACCAGTAAATGTAATGTTTGGTTCACAACAATTTTATGTAACATTTCCAATAAATGAGGAGCTTATTTGAGATTTAATATTATAGGTGAAGATATATAAACACATTATAATTGCTGTGGTTGCATCATACATTGATCGATACAGAAGCTCACTGGAAATTTGACAAGAAACATTCAATTTGAAATTCGAAACATTCTATTAATCATAGTGAGTAGCTTCAAAAAAGATTTGTACGGCTGTATTCAAATTGGCGGGGGTACTGCTATGCCTCCAGATTCTTCCAAATACTGCTATAAAATGAGAAATTCAAAAACAGACATATTTACTATAATTTTACGTACTTAATACGGATTGTACTCTATTCATTAATTAATTCTTTACTTAAATATAAAACAAAAATGCATTATTTGACTTTAACTCTCTACGCTAGTCTCGGCAAAACTAATTATCTTAATTATTCCCGCAATTCTGGTCCTTGTGAGCCTCGCCATGCCCAAGTAAAACCACTCTTAATCATTTCGGCAACTTCTTGTCGCCACCGGAGCACTTCATTTCCGGGATACTGAGCCGCCACCCGGACTATTTAGTGGACCGCCACAACTCCGGTCGAAACCCTAGATCATGTATACTTCGTAGATAACGCTATTCTATATGACTTTTATAATATTTCTGTTGTCTACGTCTTCAAAACTCAAACTAAAAGAAGATAAGTAAAATTTTATTAGACTTTTCGGATGACCTGTTTAACTGCGACCTTTTAGTGTAATCCCGCCCGATCTCTAGGTTATAATCCTCAGCCTATCTTTTTCAAAAATACTGCATTTTGCTAACTTGGAGACTGAACTCTCCATATAGCTCTATATCAACGACTTATTGTCTAATACAAAGAGCAGCACATTTGCCAGGCTGTCGCACTGACAAAGCTCTGTCCTGTCGTTTTTTTTTCTTCAGACAGACATAATCTGCACATGGATTCGTCCACCAATCCCATCAGCTTTAGATGTCTATTAAACTTGCTATGCCTTGTTAGTAGATCCACTACAGCTTTGATAGTATTTCTATTGACAGCTATTAAATCTTGGATTTGAAAGATATATACTTTTTTTTGTGAATGCTTTTTATAAACTTGAGTACTAGATACCAAAAATTAATAGATACTAAACCAATTAATTAGATACTAAAATTAGAGTTAATATAAACTGTATACTATTCTAACTTTATAATTTTATAACATTTTTTTTATTTTTTTAACGATAATTCTATTACCCGGCCGAATAGCTGTGGCCATTAAACCCTGAAGCTTCTCTGACTACTACCCAACTACTATTAACCAACAATCTGTTTTGTGTGGTCTGTGTGGTTTTGTTTTTTGGCGTTTTTAAATGTTTTTGTTCATTATTCATGTTGAGGATTTATTTTTAAATTAATATTAGTAATCGTTAGGCAACCAGTATTGCTACATAATCAAAATTGTCCATCTAAATTTTGACCAGAGTGTCACTCTAAATCGCTGTCTTTTAGACAGATGTCACTTGTCTTGTCATTATTCAATTCATTTCTTCAATTCCCAATTCTCACAGTGCTGTTAACAAAAGTTTCATCTGCTGCAAAATTTTTAATCAATCACAATTGTTTATCTCCATCACTAACCGGATTAATAATACAAGTACGAAACAAATTACAAAAATTTCATTATTTATAAGTGATTTACAGTAATTTTATTAAATTATCATAGAATATTCTCGTTGATTACTGGTTTGAAATAAATATGACAGTGTCCTCCATTGAAAATGCGAGTTACTACCACTTTATCTAGATCGTTATTCAGAAGCCACAAACCTATCGATGAAAATATGCCTGAAATCATGGTTGGTACAGTTTCAAGTTTATTATATGATTACAGTTTCAAATTTTGTTAAATGATTTTCTTAGCCACGTATGGCACAGATCGTTACCGAGTGTTGCCACAAACTTATTATTCATTGGGATAGATTATCACAAGATAACGGGGTTAAATTGTTTTCAAAGGGGTAGATCTACAACGAATGGGACAGGTGTGGCAACACTGCCGCTATCTCTTTTCCTCTCGCTAGCTGTCAAGGCCGTGTGTCAGGTGCTCGCCTTGAATTTTTTACTCCCAACAGAAGTCAACAAAGAAGTTTCACTTCAAAAATACCTACTAATATATCTACAACATAGATGGAGAGAAAAAGCTATTTGTTACCATATAATATGCTGATAACAAAGTTGTAAGATTACAGCTTCATCTACGAAACTATTTATCATCTAAGGTCCGAAACACACACCTGCAGATGTTCTCAGGATTCTCTTTCCTTGTCTCTCTTTAGGGATAGTGGAAAAGCTAGTGTGTCGTCGTCTAGGGCAAGTCTGAATTACTGTACTCTTAGTGAGATTTCGCGAAAATGTATAGAGGAGTAAAACTTTGGTCGTAATTGAGAATATGTTAGATGTATGAGTGGGTAAAGTTATTGCAAAGTAACAAATACGAAGTTTAAAGAGAAAAAAAAATTATCAAAATAATTAATAGGCTACCTATTTTAATAATTTCAATTTTTTTCAAACGTCACAAAAGTATTAATTTTTGCAATGTCATTGACAATATAAAAAAGTCATTTTAACGCCTAGGCATAAAACTACGAAAATATATTATTAAACTGACGTAAGTGTCAAATTCAACTAGCGTAACCATGGTTTCTCCATATATAATTACATACAAGGTACGACTTTTAAATATTTTTATATTATTTGGAACGTTTAAACTATTTAAAATAAGGAAGTTGCTGTCAACTTTCGAAATTTGCGGAAGTGCCGCCATATTGAAAATATTTTTAATCGATAGATCTCATTGTGAAACAATGATGCAAAAACATCCGATTTAGATATTGTTTCTAGTTTCTAGCTCTCTAGAAGCTTTTAATGCGAAAGAAAATATAATAAAATTTAAATCACAGCATAACGAATTATGAAAAAAGAAAAAAATTTCAGATAACTTGGAAATGACTTGAAATCAACTCTGACTAATATTTTTAACTGTTTCAGGTAATTTAAGCGTCTGCCTTTTGTTTCTCTGTGTAGTAACTTAAAAAAGTTAAATGTGTTTTCAGTTAAAATATAAACACAATAATGTCAACGACCATTACGGATTTCTAAACATATTTTTTATTACCTCTATTCTAAACTACTTAAACCCACTACCATAACAAATATATATCGTTACAGTATAGTAAGACGGTTAGTTTCAAAAAAAACTCTTGGAAAATACCTAATCTAACAAGCCGAAATATATGTAGAGATAAAGTTACTCTCATTAAATTTTGATACAACTAAAAGCTTGATTTATTAATCAAACAATAAACTATCGAGAAAAGATACACCTAGATGATAAAATCATTTCAACATTTCTTGCTTTGTTAATGTACTGCACAGGGTGTTTCAGACATTCACCAAAATATCAACATTTTGTTTTACCTCGTATAATTTACGGATGGCAACTTTCACTTTTTATTTAGAAAGAGGTACTAAAATGTCAAATAATTTAGCTACAAATTGCTTAAAAAATCATCAAAATAGATCAACTAGAACACAATACCCGGTGGTGCATCGTCGCTCGTTGGAAACAGGAAATTCCATGAAAATTTTGAACTGTCCAGATATTGGCCCTCCTATAGATTTTATAGCGAAGTCGTAAATAGATTTAATTATTTTTATTTATTTTTTATTTATTTATTAAGGTCTACGTTTGGTAAACACACTTGGCAAATTTGAACAATTTTAGACTAGCCGATTTTGAATAATTTGAGAAAAACTGAATCGATTTGTAAATTTAAACTGAATAGGTAACAATCAAGCAGCAGTCAAAAACTTACATACCTCAAGTTGTCAGCGTCATTTTCGAACGTAATTTTAATAAAATTTTAATATTCAGTACTAATAATTTATTGTTATTCAAATAAAAAAAAAGTGAGCATCGTAAAATGGTACTACGCCGGGAAATAGTTAGACGTGACATGCTATGCTGACATGTTTCAGTTAATTTTCCCTGAATATTAAAATTAAATTACTTTTGACAATGACAAGAACATAGTTTGTAAACTTAAGGTATGTCAATTTTTGACTGGTGTTTGATTGTTACCTTGTTTGTTTAATTTATTGATGATGAGATTGTTTGATTGTTTAATTTAAAAATAGATGCAATTTTTCTTAAATTACATACGGTATATACATCTTTGAAATACATGAAAATTTTAGGTGCCAGTTTGTCGTGCCTGTGAGTGTATTTAAAAAAAAACAAATCCAGGTACAATGGACCAAGTTGCTCCATTAGAGGCAAAAAAAATCAATCACGCCAACGAATAAAAAGAACGAAATCCGAAAATCTTTCCGGCGCGAGATAAAAACAGGAAGAAAGAAAGAGAAAACGAGAAAGGTTAATCGGTAATTAAAAGGTTTAATTTTTTAATATTTGAGCTTTCGTTCACGGACCATTAAAAATTGACGCGGCCGACATTATCTGGCTGGAAATACTTCCGGAGCAGCCAGTGGAACATGAGGGGCGAAGGGAGTGAGGCTGGCGAAGCGCTGCCCATTGATTTTCCTTCGGATTTAATTAAAGATTCAATATTTGTTCGGGCTGTTTTTGTTTAAGGGTGCCCGCGGCGATGCCCCGGCGATTTTGTGGCGTCGGTCGACCGATCTCGCCCCCTTTTCCAAAGCGAATTTAGACGGATTATATTTTTATTTTGTTTGTATTTTTTTTTCGAATGACCGCCAGGGAAAGAAAAATAAATTAAATTTTTTTATTTGACAATTTAGAATCAATTGTTTATATTATTTTTATTTCTTAAAAAAAATGAAAAAAATATAGATTGTAGAATGTTTAGAAGAGGGGGTTAACCACCGCGACCTTACAGATCTGTTGTGTCTACCCTTTCTTGAGTTATAACGAGTGTAACTCATCATAAAGTGTCATGGCTTTGACAAAAGCCAGTATCTGAGACGGCTCCACAGAGGCTAGTTTTATGAGTAGAGTGATTAGGTGTTCTGGTGTTTCCCTATTTTCGCCAGAATCTGCATTCGCCGTTATTTCTCAGCTTCAAACTACAAAGATGTTCGTTGAGGAGACAATGTCCTGTTAGTGATCTTGTTTGAATAAAGGAGAAAATTCGGTAAGTTCGGAGAAACTTTTTCAAGTATCTTAGACCGTAGGAGGATTCCAGGTTACGGATAGAGTCTTCCAGGTTCTTGAGTTCCGCTTTAAGTTCGTTTCCACTTAACCGACCAACTACATCTACTTTCCACACCAAAATAAACGAAATATAAGCCACAAGCCATAGACCAAAATACATACAATGCAGAAAATACACAATATAAGGCTGAGAACCATAGAGTTCCAAGAGACATTTTTTTTCAAAATTCACTTTATTGCGGGAATCTGTTCTATAGATCAATATCACAGTTTAAAGAATATAAATATATCAGTTGACCCACTCTTCGCCCGTATCAAAATTCCTCCCGCCGCTCCCCGCCTGTCTTGTAGACTTGGGCCAGTCTACATCCGTTGCTCGACGTGTACACAACGTTCCAAGTTTATTTTAGTTTTGTTTTCGGTCCGACGCATAGGGTGAACCAAAAATAGTGTTTTAGTTGTTTTGTTCAAAATGTGAATAAAATGTCTACTAGAAATATTTATGCAGTGGATGGTTGTGAAAGTAGAATGACAGACAATATATCATTCTTTAGGTGCCCAAAAGATGAAGGAAGGTATGTGTTTATATAGTATAGGATACTAAGTATATATTAATTAAAGTATTAGACATATTAAGTATATTATAATTATGGAAACCTAACTATGAATACATTGTTTTAAAAATATACATATAAATTAAGAAAAGATTTTACTCGAAATATGCACAAAATATTTATTTTTAACAATTAGTTTATTATTTTAGTAGATATTTTAGAGTAGTAGTAGATACTTTACTATTATGTTTTGGATTTTGCAGTATTTACCGGTTTGCAAAGTGCATATTAAATTATTTTTTAAGATATTTGCATTTGCTTATTTGATTATGCATTTTTTTAAATAGCATGTTTTACTTTTTAGATTTTTTTTTACTACCTACCTGGAAAGTCCAAATTTTATCGTCAGGTAATAAAAATACGTGCATACAACTTGTTCTGCTATTGACAAGTTTTTTAGAGTTTTTACTAAATTTTATGTAACACTAAATATAACAATTGACGAGCACATGGGAAAAACCAGGAGTATCCAGAAATGATAATCGTTCAGGAAACCGTTTTTTTTTAATTCAAATTACGCATGGACTTTTATATCCGAGTTTATATCGTTTTTCCCATTTTTAAATGCCTGTTTCTATGTGGCCGTTATCGATATTCCCGTTTATTTAGGTACCAAAAGGTGTAGCCCCCCCCCCCTTTTTGGTACTTTCATTATTTTTCCCATGTGCTCTTCAATTAGTAGTAAGTACTGTAATAAATTATATTTGCATATTTCTTAAGTTATAGCATGTTTTGCTTTTTAGTTGTTTGCATTTAACTTGAATTATCTACCTTTTTATCAAAAGGTAATAAAAAGTACTTGGATACAACTTGTCTTGCCATTGTCAATTTTTTTTCAGTTTTTACTAAATTTTATCGAACAGTAAAATTTATTACACAATTAACTACTAACAGTCATAATTACTGTTCACGATAATCATAAAATTTAGAAAAAATTCCAAAAAAATTGACAATGGCAACACAAGTTGTATGCAAAGGTACTTTTATTACCTTACGATAAAATTTGGGATTTCCGGGTAGGTAATTAAAATATAATGCAAACATCTATAAAGCAAAACATGCTATAATTGAAGAAATATGCAAATTATTATTATATATATTAAAAAAATTAACTTATTATATTTATTTAGTATACATTTTTCATATGGGTTTTCCATAAAATTATTAATAATAATTACCCTATTGACAATTCCATATTCCAAAGAATTAGGATAGAATAATATATCTAATATTTTAATATTAACGTATTCACCATAATATGTATAAGTAGAATCTGGTAAGGAAAATAACTTGTAGGTGTGGAGCCTGGCAAAGTGCCTTAGGATTTATAGGATCCCACAGATATGCTGTTAATCAATAAAACTAGTACTGTATCTTTATTTTTCTACTTGCTATATTAAAATTCCTTAGTATTTTTAGTTGATCCCTCGTATACGGCCAGCGTTCTGACTGATAAAATAGCACTTTCGCTGCACCCGGTAAACGTACAAATTTTTTGTCACCTCGAAGCGTTACGGGCCCCGCCTTTGAAGTCAAAATAACAATAGAATTCCTTAGAGTACTGGTATGTATTCTTTAAACTGTGTCAATATCTTTTATTTGCTGTAAAAATGGTGAATTTGTGTTTTTCTTTAATAAAATTACAATAATTTCCAAATTTTACTTAGCTTCTTTTTTTTAATAGAACCATAGAGTTTCAAGTACAGCGCTTACAGTGCCACAAAGTTCCAAGTGCAGTAACAGCTTAAAAAAACGAAAAAAAAACAATTCGAGTTTTTACAGCAGCTTTTGGGATATTTTTATAGAGAAATTCCTATACAACGTTCCCAAATATATTTCAATTTGATTTCTGTTATTATAATGAAGTTATCGAGTATATCAAACTTTAAAATTCATTTTTCTAAGAAAAATAAAAATGTCGCTTGGAACCCTGTGGTTCTCAGCCCTCGTTATACAACTTACAATAAGAGGCGTTACAGAAAAAAAAGAAGGACAAGAAGAAATATAACATACGAACACAACCTTAACAAACTGAATACTTAGACAAAAAAAATCCTTGAATTAAATAAGAACAATCTTCCAATTGTCACAGGGTTTTTAACAACACTGTCCTCCATGAACAACCCAGTAGAATGAAGCTAAGAAATAATGACGAATGCACATTCTGTGCGAAAAATGGGGAACACCAGAACACCTCATTACTGAGTGCGTCGAGACATGAAGCATTCATGGCATAAACTTATGGTATGGTATGACTGATAACGGAGATGGAGATCTAACCTCTATAAAACAGTCTCAGATACGATACTGGTTTTTGTCAAAACCCTGAGATGTATGAGTTATAACTCAAGAAAGGAGGGCAAGAATGAATCTACAAGGTCCCTTGGTGATTAACTTAACCCTTCCCATGCAAGCTACATCTAGATCCATTTTAACCCACACTAAACCCATGAACACTGAACAACAAACAAAAATGTAATATACAAAATACCATATAAATGGGATACATTTTATATTGGTGAAACATCTAGTCCGCTTAAATGTCCGAATTAAGGTTGATCTCACTATACATTCCGTTTCCATTCCATATCCATATCCGTTCCGTATTTTGATTGTATTCACGCTATACGTATACTTCCGTTCCGTATCAGTATCAGTTCCATACTTTTACTGTATAATTTTATATCATTACAGAAAGTTTTATTTAATTTTTTTTTAATTTGTATCTTTTTGAAAAGGTATGGAAGTATAATTAAAGAATTGTCAAAGGAATAATAAATAGTTTTACTTCGGGTTTCTCTTGTTACCGATTCTGAACCGTCCTAGAGCTGTGATGCGTATGCGCAGAAGGAAATATGAACACATTATTTCATTTGCGCACGCGCTGCAGAGTTCTAGGACAGTTCAAAATCAGCACAATAGAACAGAACAAGAAATATATCAGCAAAGAATATTAACAGAGCTGAGTACAAATGTAAGGCACCCGGCAACACTGTTCGTCTACTCCTTCAGTCCGCATAAAAAAATGTATGGAAGGGAAAGGATATGGAACGGAAGGGAAACGGGACGGAGAGTGTGCATTGTCCTATTCATTTACGATATAATATTTTATGTAAATGGAAGGAAACAGAGAAAGTAGCTGACACGGAAGGTATGAGTGAGAATCAACCTTTAAAAGAACATAAATATTATTTAAAAGGTGATTTTTTCCTCCCTCTCTATTTAATACTATAGTTGTATTTTAAAATTTTGTATAAAAATTTGTATAAAACAAACAACAAATACGAATATAAATAAACAAAACAAAAATCAAATTTTTTTTTTAATTAATTCTATGTATACACTTTTATAAACCGTCTAACAATTAGTGAAAACTTTTTTTCAAATCAAAGTGTCACTATTTTTAAGGGATGAAGCGTTTTAAAAACAAGTTTCCAACACATTTTTCTGTGCAACTGGAAAACTTGAATAATTGAAAATTCTCCAAATCCCATACAGGAGAATTAGGAAAAAATGGGAGAACCCTAATAACTAATTAAAGAGTTGAGCAAGAAATCGAACTTGCGAGGGGAAGAAGGATGGCAAGGATGCGCCTTACGCCGCTTTTAATTGAGTATTGCTTGAAAGCTTTGGCAGGAAGCTAATGTGGTATTTTAATTGATTCGGGAATCTTTACTTCTGTGCATAAACAGAGTTTAGCTGATAGTACCACTAACTCACTTCTTTCTTTTTATTCTATCGGCTCGAAATTGGAGAAGCTGCGAAGAATAGTAGTGGAAGGTGATTTGAAACAATGAACATAAGCAGATCGATAATGCAAATTAAATAATTATATATTTAAATATAATATAATTAACTAATGAGTAAAACAATCTTCGGCTTGTCATTGGGTTTTGACAGGACAATGTCTCCTCAATGAACACTTCAGTAGATTGAAGCTAAGAAACAGCAGCAAATTCAAATACTGGCAGAAAATGAAATACCAGAACACCTCAGCGCTGAGTGCGTCTAAATAACAACCACATTCATTACCATACATTTTTGGTACATTTGATATCGGAGATGGAGAACTAACATCTATAAAAACTGTCTCAGATACTGGCTTGCTATTATATAGTAAGTATATATATATATATATATATATATATATATATATATATATATATATATATATATATATATATATATATATACTATATACTCTTTCCTTATATATATATATATATATATATATATATATACAAGGTGAGTTTCCTACGATATTCTCTATAGGTATCTCGAAAACTACACAAGATGAGGGATACCCATAGAGAGGAACATCGTAAGGGAAACTCATCCCTGTATATAAGATGGAGTCAAGAAAATATTATAAGATAAGTCAAGAAGAGGGAACTCTATAAGATTGGTGGTGATTAACTGTTATTTAAATATGTAATAATAATAATGAAGCAATGATGGGCAGAAACTGAGGAACTACTTCTTGAGTAAGAACTTACCGCTTCACCGTACCCTCCAAGATATTGACCAAAACTATTCCCCTCTTGACTTGATGAACTCCAACAGCACAACTCTACGAAATTGGACGAAAATGGAAGAAGAGTGGGCCAGTAAAATTCTCCATGGCAGGTATAGAGCAAACTTAAAATATACCACAATTATGGTTCAAATTGCCACCTAGAAGCGGGTTACCTGTTCCCAGAAACCAGAAGGAGGTATACTGGCAATACAAGATCAAGTTATCCCGACACTGAACTATAGGAAATATATCTTGAAGGAGAGAGTTGGAAGTGATCTGTGTAGGAAATGCAAGCGTGCAGCTGAGAGCATCCAACACATTCAGGTGTGTTCTATTTTAGCTCCAAGGCAGTACCTGGCACGCCATGATGAAATGGGGAAAATATACCATCAAGCTATAGCACTGGGAACTGGGATAATGGAAGAAGGAATAGAATGGTACAAGTATAACCCAAAGGATATTCTTGAGAATGCTGAATATAAATTCTACTGGAACATCACAATTATTACAGTGGGTTACGTATTGCTTGACTATATCTTCGTTGCTTGTTAAATTTTATAATCTAACGTCTTTAACCAGAAACATCTATTAGTGCAATATGTTTTCCTGATGCAACAAAAAATTATGGATTATGAACAAGCTAAACAAATATCGAAACTGAAATTCAAAGACTGCAGAGTTAAGAGAGAAGCAAATTGTGGATCCGACCACCGGTTGGTTGTTGCAGAATTAGTAGTACCATTCCAAATCAGAGCCAGGAGTATTGAACATACAGAGTCACAAGAACTGGAGATCGAGGAATCTGAACGTGTTAAGTACAAGCTTCACTTACTACACGATGCCAGTATTAAATGGCTGTACCAAAGAAGATTAGATGGAGCCCTAGAGGAAGTGAATGCCTGTAGTGATGTAGAAATAGAGTATACTAACTTAAACCACCAAAAAGCAGCCTTCAAGCAGTGAACAGAAGATTGGTAACAGCAAGGGATGAACCAGCCTGGATAACTGACAACATACATAAGACTTAATAAATAAAAACAAAAATTTAATTTCAAAAAATGGCTCTCAGACAGAACAGAGACTAACTGGGCAAACAAGCAAAAAAACAGAGAGGTACGAGCCGCCATTAAGGTAGGAAAAACGGATATGTGGGAAAGAAGATGTCAGCAAGTGGAAAGTCTAATAGGGGGCACACGGAGTACTGAGGTATGAAGAACAATCCGACAAATGAAAAACAATCCGTATTTTTGAATAAAATTGATAGAAAAATAAAAAAAAAACTACTATGCAGAATTACCATCAGAAAACCGACCAGAATTCCAATCTGCAGAAGAGGAAGACAACCTTGTGGGCACTTTAACGATCAGCGAAAGAGAAGTACATATAAGTCTCAAAAATAAAATGGATGTCACCAGGTCCTGCAGTAGAAGTGTGGGACCGAGAAATTGCGCTGGCGCCTGGCAGAGCTGTTCAACCAGTGCTGTTTGCAAAATAAACTACCCCAAGAATGAAGAGTGGCTCATATAGTGCCTATCTTTAAAAAGGGAAATCGCAACGACCCCGATTGTTATAGAGGCCTGAGCATTAACAGTTCAGTGAGCAGGCTTTTTGAAAAAGTTCTGCAGGGTAAGCTCAGAGATAATATTGGTGACAAAATCTCGGAAGACCAAAGTGGATTCACACCGGGGAAATTTTGCACAGATAACCTCTTTGTCCTACAGCAGTATTAAAAAGATACAGTAGATCAAGAAGTCCATCTAGCGTTTATTGATTTGAGAAAGCGTACGACTCTATTCCTCGCAACAAGATATGGGAAGTCTTGAATATTTTAGAAGTAGATAGATCCCTACTTAAGATAATAAAAGAGCTCTATAAAGAAAATAAAGCGTACTTTAAGATAGGACACAGGCTATCCAATTCAATTAATACCACAAAAGAGTTGCGACAAGGATGCAGCTTATCACTTCTAATCTTCAATGCTTATGTTGAAGTAGCCCTTAGGCAATGTAAGAGGAGATGCCAAGGCATGGGAATACCCACTGGGGAAGATATACTGTTTACTCTGAGCTTTGCAGACGATCGGGTCGTGATTGCGCAGGACCTTTTCGATCTAAGTTCTTGCTAAGAGATTTTACCAAGAATATAAATTAAATGGGGACTTTGTATGAACAAAAGACAGAATATTTAGCTGTTAATTCCAACGCTAGTTTTGAAGTCTTCGTAGATGATAACGTCCAGATTAAACAAGTAGACAAATTTAAATACCTGGATGCTACTATCAACAACAAGGGTTTGGGCAAAGAAGAAATATAAACCTGAATTCAGAAGAGTAAACAAGTTATTGGTTGTCTTAAATTGGTTGTCTCTGGTGGGACCGAAACTTGTCTGCAACAACTAAAAACTTGGACGAACATTGGTGGAGTCAGTTCTTTGCTATGGTTCAGAACTATGGACTCTGAGTGCAGACGCGAAGCGCAAAATCAAAGTTGTTGAAATGGACTAACTTAGAAGAAGTGCAGGTATATCTGGGATGGAAAAAAAGACAAGCATCGAGTTCAGGCGTATCATGAATGTATCGGAGGAGACAGTACTAGATCGAATTGAAAATCCAGCTTAAAGTGGTTTGACATGTTCTGAGTATGCCGGAGAACAGGTGGCCAAGAAAAGTTTTTCAATGGACTCCACAGGTTAGAAGAGAGGCAGACCTAGAAAATCCTGAACGGAACGGTTACGGAAACAATGGAAGCTCGTAACCCAGAAGCTGATGACGCTTTAAATCGAGACGTATGGTGGGTAACGGCAATAGCTGTAGTTGAAAGTATCATATACTCATACCAACCTCAAATCCTGTTTATATATATATATATATATATATATATATATGTTATGGTATATAATTCTCTCTTGCTACCAAATTTTTTTTTTTCAAGAACGATGACACTTTAGTTCAAGTCCATCTTACAGTGTAATGGCTTAGCCCGATCCTGTCGCATTAAGCCACACCCAAAATTCTAAAACACACGTGCTTGGATTAAGGCTTGATTAAGGCTTACAGAGCTTCAAGACGCTACAAATAGCGAGCAATTTGTTACAAACCATATAAATTATATTTTGATTTTTATGTAATCACAAAACTTCAATCTATTTCCGTATTGTAACGAAATTTGTAGATTATGTCTTTATTTTCGAGAAAATTTAGTCCAAACATAAGGAATATTTTTGTTGACGTTTGACCATCAAAATCTTAAAATAAAGAAGTTGTCTAAAAAATGTGCTACAATACGGATATAGCATAGACCTTTATCTTTAATTTACTTCTTCATTTGTGTAAAAATACCTAACCAGTTTTACATAAAACGTTAAATTCCGAAAACTTATTTTGCTACTTTTCTGGACTAGTGAAATGGACCTCTAATATAATAACCTAACAATAAAGTTATGCGTTTATGACATAAAGTATTCAGAAGTTCGGGTTATTCAGAAAGTAGAAATTTAAGGAGGTTATTTTTAAAATAAACAAGAATAAGGTTTTTAGCAATCTAAGCTTGGAAATTTCCACAAAATGGTGACAATAGCCTCAAAATTCATCACCATGGAGTTCGAACACATCAGCTGTTTCTCCATAAAGCGTATTTTCATAATAAAATGTTTTTCCTTTAATGACAACAAATTCAGAAAATTACCTTTGCATCGACGAGCATTTGAATTTTAAATAAACTTTAAAATGAACAGGGTCACACTGGGCAGACCCTTTATACTTTAGAGCTCTCGAAGCCCTCTATTTCCCCTCTTTGCCGAATAGGGATCGCCTTGAAAATAGAGTGTCGTAACGCGACCCTCCTTGAACCGTATTGGCTTACTAGAAAGCGCGGTCATTGCACATACACGTTCACTTAGCGTGTAGAGAAGCAGGTGTCATTTGGCAGGACCCTAGAGGGTGTCGATTTTATCCAGTCCATCGTCTTAACGATGAAAGGAAAAGATAAGTAAGTATACTGGGTATTTGCACAAGAAAATCCTCTTTTATTTACAGTCATACTGCATATACGTATTCCATATACTTATTAGCAACAAGTTCGTTTAAGATAAAATTAAAAAATAATCTACGATTTAGGTCGACTTGGAATTATACCAATTTGGGAAAACATTATGTAAAATATAATTGAAGGGTCCAAGAGAAAAATTTTATAAGCGTCACTCTTCTAATTTTAGATTTACAATATTATAGTAGATCTAACTGGTTTCTACAAAATGTGGCAAACTCAGCAGGGCAATAATTTGTTAAATCCTATGATATAATAATAATAAGCTCCTGTATATAGGGTTTAACGCCTTGGGAGTAGCAAGGTACAGCTTGCCATGCTAGAGCTGTTCGGTATACAAGGAAGGTAATGTGGCTAGCACTACGCTTCAACCGTCTATTATTACCTCAGGATTGTAATCCCAAGTACTCATTTAAGGCTGAGTCGACCTAGGTACCCAAACGGCTGATGAAATGCCGGGTGTAGAATTCGAACCCACAACCTTGAGATTGGTAGACGAGAGCCTGTACCTCTACACCACCGGGCACCTTAATATATACCTAGCCTATTACGTACCTACCTAGCCATCCTATGATATATACCTCTAGAAAAATAGAATACACGAAAAGAACCTGATAACCGCCAGCCATTCAGAGAGTGCTCTTCAAAAAGACTGCCTGTTTTCAGTCGTTTTACAAAATGTCAAATCGAGGCCACGCCAATATTAATATCTCGTTTAATTATTATACTGTGTAATTTGATGCTGTGTACAGGGCTGCCTCTTTGTGGAACTTTGCTTCTGGAAACTCAGACATGCTGTTGTTCCATGGCAAGAATGTAAAATTTATTGGCACACAATGCTCATTTAAGCCTATTCGAGGCCCGATGAGATCGGATATCTCGTGAGTAGGAGTCGAATTAGACACTCGTCAAGCCGGTAGGCCATTGAAAATGGTATGGCCGAGGACCGCAGCTCGGATTCCGGGTAAACAAAGTTGGCTCCGTCCATATTAACCTTAGTAGCAGTGAGATGTTAACTTAAGAGTCTTTTACATTGTACTTTCGGATCGCTCTAAGGGGTCGGGTAAAACAAGTGTGTGGCCGAAGGAAATATATATATTATATTTCAGAAATCTGCTTAAGGCTTAGCCTGATCCTATCTTGTTAAGCCACTTCCAAAATTCCAAACACACGTGCTTAGATTAAGGCTTGATGAAGGTTTGCAAAGCTTCAGCATCTGTCATAAAATAGCCAGCAATTTGTTACAAAACCATATATTATGTTATATAACACTGTAATCACAAAACTGCAATCTATTTCCGTATTGTAACGGAATTTTAAATTATGGCTTTATTTCACATTTTTATATAACACTGTAATCACAAAACTTCTATTATATATACCTAGAAAAAAAATTCACAGATTTTGCAACATGCGCAACCATCATAGGCGTATTGAAAATACCGGACAAACAAAACCAAATCACCTGTTTTATACATTTTATATTAATTTGTGGCGTCATTTAGAAGAGCTCAATAGAAATATAAAAAGAACTAAACCTTGTTTGTTGGAAAGCAATTTGACATTCGTGACATCAGTACTCAGGCAGTCTAACGTAAACGTATCATTGATCGCTATTCACAAATATAATTCCAGATACGTATAGTGAACAAGTTTAACGTTCGCAACGTTAAATAATTTTGATATTTGATTTTTATCGTAATGGTTTTTTATAAAAGTGAAGAATTTAGTGAGGAAAATATTAATGATGGATATGAACGTGTGCGGATTCGTGATTGGTCACGATCACTTAGGTGCCCATAATATGAGTAGCGGTATTTTTTTTCGTTTCATCATAACGGATTTTGTTGTGCTGAAAATAAGCTGCAAAGTATATTATCGATTGCAGCAACTATACCTAGCTTACATTCAGTATGTCCCAATTAATATAGTAGTTATAACTATGCCACTTTTAAAAATTTGCTACCAATATATTTTGATAGTTGAGTTTTTGAAATTATTTATTAGCTACTTAAACAAAACAGACCATAATAATTCAAATCTTTACTATTCAATACTTCCAAGAATTATGAAGTAATCTTACGTCAAAATTTTTAAAATTATTGCATGCCCTATGTATTTGCAAAGTTAACAAAAATATTTCTTTTGCATACCTTGCAATTAATATATTTAATCCAATTTATCAGTTCTGCATCATATCCGAAATTTAGATTGTGTGTGACACAACGAAGAGTTAAAGTGCAACGTGAACGACCAGAAAAATATCAAGTAAAAACACAATTCTGTTAAGTTTCAATTACTAGTTACGCAGTCCTTCCCGCCATATTGGCTTCCCTCTTGCCTAAAATCTATATTGTCTTTCTAACATTTTAAATAATATAAATGATTGAAACTCATACAAGTTTACCATAATTTAAACTTAAGATAGCAATAGACAACAATACTTAATTAAAATAGATAAATACTTAAATTAAAATTTATTTGAAGGAATGCTATTGTATTACAATAATTGTAGAACACGTATGTAATAATAACTCGAATAATATAATAATTATTTAAAACCGTTTGTCGCGTTATCGATGTCGGCGTCTTGTCACTTTTATTTAGTCTTGTCAGTATTATTTTATTAGCTGTTTAGGTATAGTTTGAGTTCAGATAATGCAGATTTTAATGTGCCTTTTGTGGTTTTTTTATTGATTTTTTTGCATATTTGGTATATTCTATGAAGTGATTTTAAGTGCTTTTGACCATTTTTCAATTATTAAAGTGCCTATTTAGATACATTTAAAATGAATTAATTAGAGTATAGTATTTGTATTATGAGTTTGTTTATTTTTCATGAGATGAATTTTTTTCCAATAAACATAGCTTGCTGGATCACTAGCTCGCCATTTTTAAATACAGGGAGTTAATTAAGTATCTGGCCAAACTTCAGGAGGTGATTCTTGAGGTTAGTAACAAGTTTATATAAACATGTGTCCGGAATGTATAATTTAAAGATACAGGGTGTCAAGGTGTTTTCTAATAGACCTTTTTATTAATATCCCAAAGATTCGTTGGCCGATTTTGTTGGAAATTTCGCCATGTTGTGAACTTTGATAAGTTAGCACCAATTAAATGATAATTATTATTTACAACAATATTCAAAGGATAAAATCTTATCCCAATAAATATTTGGCAACGCCTTGGATTCATGTGTTTTTACGCCCGTTGGCGGTGGAAACCAGGCAAGCTTTTTCTTTGGCCTAAGTTGTTAATTAAAAATAATAATCATAAAAACATAGGTCCTAATAGCCTAAATTTTAGCAAAATACATCAACAGATCCGATGAGATCCGAGTTATTATGTTTTGGAATCTTAATGATTAATTAATTATTCCCTTTAATGCATTTACCTATCCTACGCGCCAAGAAAAATATTGCATTAGTCTAAATTTATTATTTATGTGATTCCACTCTTTCACCTATAATTTGCCCCTTGCTTCTCATATGGAAATAGTTAGATTAAAATAGCCAAACTATACCTAAGAACCCATATGCCTTGACGCATATTCTTTTTTTTTATAATAATATACTGCTTTTATCCGCCGGCCCAGACAAACATCCATCCATAAAATAGTTGGCCCACACACACACACACACACTGATAAATTAAGAAGACCTCATTTCGGCCCTCAAACGTCCTTCGATGATCAACGCCGGCTAAACTATCGACTTCCGTGTTGACAAGTTGATTAGGCAGGTTATTGAACTCATGTGGCATCGAGCATGTCGTTTTTTCAAAAATGGGTCCCATATAAACGCGGCCAGAAGTATTTTCAATACTAAAATAGAATACACAAAAGAACCTGATAACCGCCAGCCATTCAGTGCTCTTCTGTAAAAATTAGTAAAATGGCGCTAATCATGTTTTTTCAATTTGATGCAAATCCAAGAGATCTCAGCTGCTAGTATAACGTGAACCTAGACATGTTTTTTTTTAAATAAACAATATTAATTAAAACAATTCATATTCATAATCGAGTCGAAATGATGATATGTGAGAAATTTAAGGCGAAGTTCATCGCGGGCATCTGTAGTGGAATAATATCGTAAATTGTTTAACTATGTAATTACCGATGACCAGCGACGACAAGACGGATATAAATGTGGGTATAGTCTGGGTATACGTCTGCAGACTTAGATTGTCTCAGAGTCGTAATATAGTTAGTCTTGAGTAGTGAGCGGTATTCGGATTAATAATGTAAGTGCTCGTCTTCTATAAATTTAAGTCTTTCCCAACTTTACTCATTAGTGTACTAGTTACAAAACCGACTTTATCTATTTTTAAAAAATGTCCTAATGACATATATTAACAGTGGACCCTAAAATCTACATAAACATAGTAACTTCAGTAAAAGTCGCCTATTCCAATATAAAATTCACTACAAATTACGTTATTGCAGCAAAATCCGTCTTCCAATTATATTTGCTTTTTATTATTATTATTGTTGCTAATCCCGCATTTTTTACAGGCTTTTTACACAAGTGTTACATAACTGATGTTTTATCCATTTCAAAAAAATTTTTTTTAATAAAATAGCATACCTAACAGTTCCAAGTTAGGATACAACTATCTTGCTGTACCAAACCCGCAATATGCATCATACTGTGTCCTCTATGCTTCTATCCTTTTGTAATCTTTCTATAATTAGCCTTTTAATTCTTGACAATTTTATGTCAATTTTAGTAAATGACGTCTAGAGACTGACACGTTGCAAAATTCTGTCATCCCTTAGCCGTCTTTGACGTCGTTTTTTTCGATCGCTTGCGTTAAAATGACGTATAACATATAAAATTGGTGTTTGAAAAAAACTATCTATTCGCAGTCTACTATTGAAACTTGTTTAAGAGTAGCCCACAAAATTAAAAAAGATATAAATTGTTCGGCAAGTATATAACTTACTATATAAATAATTTAGCAAACTTAAATAAGTTTCATTCGAATCGACTAAAATGTTCTATTTTTCTTTCGCTGCAGATTATAAAAGTTGTTTTATCTGTGTTTTAGTTCAGTAATGAGTTTATTCTAGGTTTAATACTTAAGTATTTAACGACTATAAAATAAAAAAATCAATTTCATAGTTCCTAGGAAAGAAATATTGAGTATATTAAACAAAATTTAAAAATAAGAGAATAACAGTTGTTTAGACACAGTCTCTTTTATACCAGAAGACAAGTAAATCGATACACAGAAAAAATACGAGTATTTTATTATGTTTTTTTTTATTATTTTTATTCATGTATCTGCATTTATCGAAAAACAATGTGTCGCAGGACTTGAATTAATGTGAGGGGTTTCACACACACAAAAATTCTCATTTGTGCAGCGGTACAGTTGCAGTATTTCCATGAAATTCATGAAAAACGATAAACATTCAAGTAAGTATTTGCTTATATTATATTGGGTGACTTACGGCAATAATTAAACAATTCCGAAGAATTAGTGACATAATTTTTGCAAAATTCTAATTTTTACATAAAGGCACATGCTCCATCTATCTAAATTATTTTTTTGTAGCATGTATCTTTTGTTAATTCTAAATAAAATACCAGTATATTATTACAACTTTGGAAATTAATTTCATCTCATAATTCTTCTATTATACTTTCTTCTACCCATTCCACAGTTTTCGAGATAAAAAATTAAACATGTATATGTGGCAAGCGCATAGAATAATCTTTTTTTGCAAAAAAAAAAAAAAAAAAAAAAAAATTAAATAATGACATATTTTCTGTACACTTCGCAAAAAAGACTGTTTGTTTTCAGTCGTTTTACAAAATGTCACATCGAGGCCAGGCCGATTAAAGAACGATCGAAATTTATATATCATATTGAATAATTTACGCTTAATAAAATACCCCATATTTTCCTACAGAAAAACAATAATTTATGTCAAAATTTTACTTTGTTTAGACGAAAATAATTTGAACTCTATTTCAAATTATAATTATCTACATATATAAAATGCTAATGTTTATCTGTGTCGCCTCTACTGAAGTAACGACCTGCTCTAGAAAGTTGATTTTTTACTAAAGATTTTCTGTTTTTCATTTAATTAAAAAAAAGTATTTTCCTGATGTCGTGGCAGATGCGCCAGGCTTCAACTAGTAAGTAATATAATTTTTAAATACAAAATATATTAAAACCTTAATATCAGCACAGATTATACAGATATAAACTTTGTTTTTTTTATTGTTTTTCGTGGTTCCACTTTTCGGAATCGGGCACTAGTTAGGTTACTTAGTTTGCGCACATAGCACGCCCACTTATGACCACTAAAATTGTGCACAGCGCACAGCGCCTGACCGGCACAGTTATTAGAGAGATATCGAAAACCGAATAGCGTCATGCAGTATTTACGCGTACCTATCATGGTTACGATATGCGAGTCAATTTTTAACACAACACCCGCTAATAACGATACCGCCTGACGTAATTTGCGGATCAACTACACCAAGCGCTATTTCTAAATAACGTTTAAAAATTGCTTAAATGGGCACGTGCGGGTATTTGACAACCGGGGCCGGCTGGCGTGATCTTTTATTATAGGTTATGTTTGAATTGTTTTGAATTATTACTTTAGTTTTATTAGGTAATTTGATATTTAAGTAGCTGGTTTTTAATTAAATAAATATGGCCCAAAAATATGGATTCCACCTCTTCCAATATTAAAGAACCTATAAAGAGGCTTAGGTTTACAGCAGATGCCGACTTAGCCCTTCTAAGAGAATTTGTTGCTTGTTGCCCTAAAACCACTGGCAGACGTTGAACAATAAAGCACTAGAAATAAGCACTTTAGCACTTTTTAGTTTTAAATACCTAGTAAACAAAACAATTTCAAAGTTTTAAATTCAAACTTAGGTTAAGTTTAAATAGCGAACGCGACGCGAACAGAATTTTTTCCGATCCGATAACTATATATGAAGAGAGTTTATACCACCTCACATAAAGGAAATAACACCTGGCCTTATTAACGTCCATGCACGCTTTTCGGTTTAGCGATATCTCTCTATTACGTTGTTTATTGTTATTTTACGAGAGTTTATTTTTGCGCACAAGAAATTTTACTCGTTTGCACATCGTCATAAAAAACAATTTTCATCCCACGAATTAGGGATAAGATTTCTCTATATCTGGTATAGGTACTTTATAGTATACCTAATCTGTGATATTAGTATCTCGTCAATTATTATTATACTCTGTAATTTGACCCTGTGTACAGGGCTGCCTCTTTGTGGAACTTTGCTTCTGGAAACTCTGACATACTGTTATTCCATGGCAAGAATCTAAAATTTATTGACATACACTGCTCATTTAAGCCGGTTTGAGGCCCGATGAGATCGGATATCTCGTGAGCAAGAGCCGATTTAGACACTCGCCAAGCCGGTAGGCCATTGACAATGGTATGGCTGAGGACAGCGGTTCGAATTCGGGGTAACAAAGTAGGCTCCGTCCATATTAACCTTAGCAGAAAAAAGGACATGGATGGGTAGACAAAATTAGTAATATCAGAGTGTTGGAGACGCTGAATAGGAGTACCGTGGTTATAAAAAGCATAAAGACCAGGAAACTGGAATACTTTGGACATCTTATGAGACAGGAGAAGTACGAGATATTGCAGAACATCATGCAAGGCAAAATGGGGGACCTCAAAGGTCCAAGAAGGGGGACGTTCAGCTGGAAGAAGAACACCATCCTGGTTCAAGAACTTGCGGAAGTGGGACGGAGTAAATACCAACACGTTGTTTAGAAGAGCCCTGAATAAAATACAAGCGTCATTGTTTCGCCAACGTTCTTCGAGCACGTTGTAGCCAACGTTCTTCGAGCACAGGACACATAAAGAAGAAGAAGAAAAAAGGAGACGTTAACTTAAAATACTTTATTTTACTTTACTTTTCAAAGTTTTCTTAATGGCCACCCTGTATAAAAATAATTCTTACGAGCAACAGCGGAGCAAGAAGAAAAATAAAATTTCCGGCGAGAGGATTTGCCGGAAAATTAATTTTCTCCCGTGGAACATTAAAGTTTTACAGTGTCCGGCAGCCGGCGCGGACTCGGCGTGCAGTTGGACCCGGTTTTTCATTACTTCCGGTAATGGACACGTCCTTTTTCTTCGCTTTTATCGGTTCTTATTGTCAGCTGTACCGATGCTAAAATTGCCAATAAGGCGGCAGCCTAGTTCGTTTTCTCTCTCTCTCTTCTCTTTCGTCTCTAACCTCGCTTTTCCGAGTTCCGAAACTATTTTATTAAAAAGGCGAGTGAGCACAGTCGAACTTATTAATTGTATCGCCTTGTTTCCGCTTTAAATCGTCGATATTTCAGTATACAGGGTGTTATAACCCAATTGTATATGTATATACTTATACAGGGTGTTTAAAAACATGTGCCATCTCCCGTAGGAAGATTCTTCATGTAACAATAAGATTTATTTTTCATATCAACAAAGGTCCGATTCTGCGTCGTTTCATAGCTACAGGGTGACTACAAGTCTTAATATTTTTTCGATTTATAATTTTCTCCAAGTACTTTTAGTGTTTTGAATGAAATTCTTTGAGGGCAAAGTTACCATAAATGCGACATACTTTAAAGTTAAAAGTGTCGACAAATTTACCGCAGGAACGTGCATATTGGTTATCACTGGAATATTTTTTTCTAAAAAGCATGTACGCCACTTTTTTTTTTTTTCTTGTTAGCGAAATAGTGTAAGCAGTTGATTAAAATTGTCTTTGGATATTTTGTCGATTTCCGCCTCCTTGATGAGATAAACGCAATTTTATTAACTTGCCTTGATCCAAGTCTAACAGCAACCTTTAAAAATTAATTATATGTAATAACATTAATTTGCAAAAGTTTTAAATAAGTACTATTGATTCCTCATCCAAAATATGAAAAAAGTTCTTATAAAGATGGGTAGGGGAATGCATAGTTTTAGAGTTACAGGATGTTAAAAACTTTTTAAAAAAAAAAAAAAAAAAAAAAAAATAAAAAATCTTATTTTACGTGAGGAATCTCCCACGAGGGAAGGCACATGTTTTTTTGAAACACCTTGTATATTATCTGTATCTCTGTCAATGTTTACTTTGGTTTTTAAAATTAAAGAAAGAGATACCTTCAGTAAAACTCTGGTGGTGCGGTTTATTGTACTAGTACGACAACAATAGAGATAACGAAGACTCAGTCTCCGGGTTATTATTAGACTTTTGAAAAAGATACGACTAGAAATGTAATTTAGAGATTGGATAATCAGAATAGTTTAGATCAGATCTTTTGAAGTGGCGATCGGCCTCTGGGCCCGAAATCTGTAACTTTGAAAAAGCTAAGCAATTTGAGACGCTCGGTGTATATGACGTTAATTTTCGCTTAGCGCGTACTTGACTACCGATTTGGGTATTCTCATGCGATGCGTTTAGCGTCTCTAACCCATTGTGCTAAGCGATTCGAAAACGACTACCTTAAAGGATCGTTTTGCTTGTCGAACTGTCAGTAAAAATAAAGAAAATTGTACTTTGGGCGTCCCTTGGTTTTTAGTAAAATGTACTTCTTCTATAAATTCGATAAGTAATTGATAATTTAGCTATAAATATTGGTCAAAACGTCAAAACATCGAAAATGCTGGAAAGCGTCTTCAACATTTCGCTCGTATCATAAGAATAATGACATATATAGAAAATAGGTGGACATAACTCAACAATAGGTTATGAAATTCACGTAACATTGACATTTTTCATCGTTTTATCCACATTTGACTATTAGATACCTGAAAAATTGCGATATTGCCAATATGTGCTTAACGCGTATTCATAAAACGATTCACGATGCACGGCAAGGAGAATACCAAAATCTCCTGCTTAGCGTTCCGCTAAACGGTTACTTTCACTTGCCACTTTGAAAGCGTCACGTTTTTATGTGGAAGTTCCAGAATTCGGACCCTGTTCCACTTCGACCTTTTCAGATCTCTTGTGGTCTTCTTCTGATTTCTTCAGTCTTTCTGTTTGCTTATCAGATCGGCACTAAATCTTGTTAAGTGTTCTACTATGAAATTTTTTGCCTGTCTGCCCTGGCGAATTCTCCACCCACTTTGAAGCTCTTCTTGTGCTTTTATACTATATTCTGAAATCTACATATGGTATTCATTTAATAACCATATTATTCAATTGATTCACTAAATACATTATTGAACGAATCATCAGTATTTATTATATTCCAAAAACGATTCAAACTAGGCTCAAACACATACATAACAGACTCCTTCCCTTGTCAAATGGTAGAAAAGTCCATCGACAAGCCACGCAAATATTTTGCTTCCCCTTCAGACGCACCAAACCGAATCTCCAATTACGCCTGGTAATCCGCAAGATAGGAGTCAGTAATTAAAGGGTTGCTGACATTTACAAAAATGGGAAAGCGAGCTTCAAAAAGCTTCCCGCGCGCGGATTACTAAAATACTATAAAAGACGGCGACCGAACGAATCTGGTCCTGATGGAAAGGCCGGGACGTTCGGGCCGTTTAAGTCGGGGCGCGGTCGTGAGGATTCGTTTTAGGTCAAATTCAATTTGTTTCGGTGGGTTTCGTGCGAGTTAGAATGGAACCGAGAGGCTTAGGAGAATGTTCCTCTCGATTTTGGATGCCTAATGAAGGTTCTATAAGGATGTGTATGTAGAGGTAGAGAAAACTGTGGTCAAAAAATCATTAAATACAAACTAGTTACATTTTTCTCCGAAGTTCGCATGTTACCTGGCTGCTAGAGCATTCAATCTCGGGGTTTTAGGTGTTCTTCTTTACAGTTTTTTATTAGTTTATATCGTGTGTTTCATTTTAGTACAATTATCCGCTCACAAACAACCCTGAACGTATACTACGAGAAGATCTTCTCAACAGTAGGAATATTATGTAGTAAAATAAGATCCAGTTTAAGTGACAATTCTATAGATCAACTTTTTTTTTTCAAGAAATTTTTCAAAAAGCAAGACTAGATTAAACAAAGATACATTACTAAAGACAATTGACATATCAGGGAATTTCAGTAACTTAGGAAACGCTAAGCGCTTTTAGATGCTCAGCGTATATGACGACGCCATTTTTGCTTGCCACTTTGAATGCGTAACGTTTTTATGTCAAAGTTTCAGAATTCCGACCTTGTTCCACTTCGACCTTTTCAGATCTATTGTGGTCTTCTTCTGATTTCTTCAGTCCTTCTGTTTGCTTATCAGATCTGCTGTAAATTTTGTTAAGTGTTCTTCTACTATGAAATTTTTCACCTGTCTCTGCCCTGGCGGATTTCTCCACCCACTTTGGAGCTCTTTTTCTGCTTTTATACATATTCTTTTTTCCATAGCAACTGTTAAAATTGCCTTATATCTATCAAAAATAGTAGATAAAATAGTACTTTAACCACAAGGGTAGATTAAATGATACTTTAACAGTGAGGATAGGTTAAAAACTTTATTTCTTCTCGCACGTTTTTTAATTACTTCCATTTTTGAAAAGTTTTGTATTCCTTTTCATAAGTTATTCGGGATTTAAATGGAAGTAGTTTGGATATGGCGTTTATCGCCTCAGCCTGAATATCTGTTGGTAATTTACTTATTTCATTTTGAGCCAATTCAATCAGCAATCGACACGAAAGAGAATTAAAAAATATCGACTCAAAACTGCCAACTAAAGAGACAGCTTTATTTATTTTTCAAATTACATAGAAACCAACGCCAACCAAGCACAATATTTTTTCTACTCGTAATAAATTCCTTGAAATAATAATTTCTGAATACGTAACTCGCTATGGAAAAAATATAGTTTTATTTTTATTTATTTACACGACGATAAAATTGCATTATCGTCTTCCGAAATTAATTCATTCGCGATTTCAGCGCTCGTAAATTAATCTTTTCGGTCGACGATAAAATACCATTTTATCGTCTTGTATAAAAAATAACTATAAATCTACATATGGTATTCATTTAATAACTACATTATTCATTGATTCATTAAATATATTATTGAACGAATCATCAGTATTTATTATATTCCAAAAACGATTCAAACTAGGCACATACATAACAGATTCCTTCCCTTGCAAAATGGTAGAAAAGTCCATCGACAGGCCGCGCAAATATTTTGCTTCCCCTTCAGACGCACCAAACCGAATCTCCAATTACGCCTGGTAATCCGCAAGATAGAAGTCGGTAATTAAAGGGTTGCCGACATTTACAAAAACGGAAAAGCGAGCTTCAAAAAGCTTTCCGCGCGCGGATTAAAATAATTATAAAAGACGGCGACCGAACGAATCGGGTTCTGATGGAAAGGCCGAGACGTTCGGACCGTTTAAGTCGAGGCGCGGTCGTGAGGATTCGTTTTAGGTCAAATTCAATTTGTTTCGGTGGGTTTCGTGCGAGTCGGAATGGAACCGAGAGGCTTAGGAGAATGTTCCTCTCGATTTTGGATGCGTAATGAAGGTTGTAGAAGGATGGATCTGTAGAGGTGGAGAAAACTGGTCAAAATATCATTAAATACAAACTAGTTACATTTTCTCCGAAAGTTCGCATGTTACCTGGAGGCTAGAGCATAAAATCCCGGAATTTTCGGTGTTCGTCTTTAAAGTTTTTCATTAATTTACATCGTGTGTTTCATTATAGTACAATTATGGGCTCAGAGTAGAGGTGTGTAGTTCGTGAACGAACTAGTTCCAATAAACTATTCCGACCCCGGAATGAAAGCAACTAGTTCCCGGTTTCTCAAGGAACTAGTTCCTCAGGACCTATTCCGGGATAGAGACTGTGACCGATATATAATAATATGCAACGGCGACGGATCGGCCGTGGGCCGGGGAGTGCCAGCCGTATGTTATCGAATCCTGACCTAGAGGAACTATATAAAATAATAGTTTACGTACGGGTCGGCCAGCGCGATCGTAGCCTGATGATAGGCGGGAATGAAGAGTGCCAGCCGTATGTTACCTGTCCCGGACCGAAAGCACCGAGAGGAACTAAAAGAACTAACTAAAAGACTAGTTCACGGGAATCTATTTAGTCGGCAGATCCGAGATATAATACAGATTTGGCTTTGTCTATTGCCACAGCCGGCACATTAGTAATTACCACAGAAAATTGTGGATATTATTTTTGATTTTTAGTTTGATTTTTTGGAATGTTTCCCCCACTTTTGGGCCCTAAAATTAAGAAATATCTATATCTTAACATAGACAATTACACGTCTCGTTATATTTCGTACATTATTCCTGAACGTATACTACGAGAAGACCTTCTCAATAGCAGGAATATTATGTCCAGGGTAAGGTATTAAGACAATTCTATAGATCAACTTATTTTTTAAAGAAATTTCTCAAAAAGCAAGACTAGATTGAACAAAGATACAATACTAATAAAATAGACATATCAGAGCTGTTTTCCGATCGTCCTTCTATAATTGTCAATAGACGAACCGAGTACAAGTTCACACTGGAAGCGTCTATCTGCGATAACGTAAATCGATCCCCGGTCCATCCAGACGGGTAATAATCCAGATCCAATTTGTTAAGACGGAACGGAGACGAGGCCTGAGCACAGGCAAGGACCCCTCAAAGATCCCTCCGTCTTCGCTCTAGGGGACACTTTATTGCGAAAAACACTTAGGCGGAACGAACGGTTTATTTAGGAGATTGCACTTCACGATAGTTACGCTCGTTCGTCGGCCCTCCGATACCCTCCCTGCTCCTCCTCCTCACTCTTAGCTGGCTGTCCGTCCAGGCGGCGGCATCCACATGTGCCCGGGCGTCTGAAACTTTTATGGAATTTTCAGAGATTGCCCGCGCCCGTAAAGAAAAACCCCTGTTTTAGGCAAAGTTCCCCGCTCAGTTCGCTCTTAGCGTTTAATGGAGGTCGTAACTTTTTCTCCAACTGGAATTAAAACACTGGAAGATGTTTTAGGGAAGACCTTCTCACCTTTGTAAAGATAAAATGCGTTCTGGATGGATATAACATACTTTCTTTTACAGAAAAGCTTGAAGGAGCACTATGTGTTATTTTGTATTTTTTTAATAGTCAATTTTACAATGCAGGGTCCAATGTAGCTTAGTCTTATAAGTTTAACATACTTAAGCTGAACAGTTGTAACATTATCCTGTTGTTTATATTAAAGACGAATAATTGAAAAAAAAGACACGTAAGAGCTGTTTTCCGATCGTCTTTCTATAACTGTCAATAGACGAACCGAGTGCTAGTTCACGCTGGACGCGTCGATCTGCGATAACGTAAATCGATCCCCGGTCCATCAAGACGGGTAATAATCCAGATCCAATTTGTTAAGACGGAACGGAGACGAGGCATGAGCGCAGGCAAGAACCCCCCGAAGATCCCTACGTCTTCGCTCTAGGGGACACTTTATTGCGAAAAACACTTAGGCGGAACGAACGGTTTATTTAGGAGATTGCACTTCACGATAGTTACGCTCGTTCGTCGGCCCTCCGATACCCTCCCTGCTCCTCCTCCTCACTCCTAGCTGGCTGTCCGTCCAGGCGACGGCATCCACATGTGCCCGGGCGTCTGAAACTTTTATGGAATTTCCAGAGATTGCCGTAACAAGAAACCCCTGTTTTAGGCAAAGTTCCCCGCTCAGTTCGCTCTTAGCGTTTAATGGAGGTCGTAACTTTTTCTCCAACTGGAATTAAGACACTGCAAGATGTTTTAGGGAAGACTTTCTCACCTTTGTAAAGATAAAATGCGTTCTGGATGGATATAACATACTTTCTTTTAAAGAAAAGCTTGAAGGAGCACTATGTGTTATTTTGTATTTTTTTAATAGTCAATTTTACAATGCAGGGTCCAATGTAGCTTAGTCTTATAAGTTTAACATACTTAAGCTGAACAGTTGTAACATTACCCTGTTGTTTATATTTTAATATAAACAACAGGATAATGTTAAACTTGTTCAATTATGCATCTTCAGATGCATAATTGAAAAAAAAAAAAGACACGTAAGAGGTGTTTTCCGATCGTCTTTCTATAACTCTCAATAGACAAACCGAATGCTAGTTCACGCTGGACGCGTCGAACTGCGATAACGTAAATCGATCCCCGGTCCATCCAGACGGGTAATAATCCAGATCCAATTTGTTAAGACGGAACGGAGACGAGGCATGAGCGCAGACAAGGACCCCCCGAAGATCCCTCCGTCTTCGCTCTAGGGGACACTTTATTGCGAAAAACACTTAGGCGGAACGAACGGTTTATTTAGGAGATTGCACTTCACGATAGTTACGCTCGTTCGTCGGCCCTCCGATACCCTCCCTGCTCCTCCTCCTCACTCCTAGCTGGCTGTCCGTCCAGGCGACGGCATCCACATGCCCGGGCGTCTGAAACTTTTATGGAATTTCCAGAGATTGCCGTAACAAGAAACCCCTGTTTTAGGCAAAGTTCCCCGCTCAGTTCGCTCTTAGCGTTTAATGGAGGTCGTAACTTTTCTCCAACTGGAATTAAGACACTGCAAGATGTTTTAGGGAAGACTTTCTCACCTTTGTAAAGATAAAATGCGTTCTGGATGGATATAACATACTTTCTTTTAAAGAAAAGCTTGAAGGAGCACTATGTGTTATTTTGTATTTTTTTAATAGTCAATTTTACAATGCAGGGTCCAATGTAGCTTAGTCTTATAAGTTTAACATACTTAAGCTGAACAGTTGTAACATTACCCTGTTGTTTATATTTTAATATAAACAACAGGATAATGTTACAACTGTTCAATTATGCATCTTCAGATGCATAATTGAAAAAAAAGACACGTAAGAGGTGTTTTCCGATCGTCTTTCTATAACTCTCAATAGACAAACCGAATGCTAGTTCACGCTGGACGCGTCGAACTGCGATAACGTAAATCGATCCCCGGTCCATCCAGACGGGTAATAATCCAGATCCAATTTGTTAAGACGGAACGGAGACGAGGCATGAGCGCAGACAAGGACCCCCCGAAGATCCCTCCGTCTTCGCTCTAGGGGACTTTATTGCGAAAACACTTAGGCGGAACGAACGGTTTATTTAGGAGATTGCACTTCACGATAGTTACGCTCGTTCGTCGGCCCCCGATGGTCTCCCTCCCCTCCTCACTCTTAGCTAGCTGTCCGTCCAGGCGGCGGCATCCACATGTGCTCGGGCGTCTGAAACTTTTATGGAATTTCCGGAGATTGCCCGCGCCCGTAAAGAAAAACCCCTGTTTTAGGCAAAGTTCCCCGCTCAGTTCGCTCTTAGCGTTTAATGGAGGTCGTAACTTTTTCTCCAACTGAAATTAAAACACTGGAAGATGTTTTAGGGAAGACCTTCTCACCTTTGTAAAGATAAAATGCGTTCTGGATGGATATAACATACTTTCTTTTAAAGAAAAGCTTGAAGGAGCACTATGTGTTATTTTGTATTTTTTTTAATAGTCAATTTTGCAATGCAGGGTCCAATGTAGCTTAGTCTTATAAGTTTAACATACTTAAGCTGAACAGTTGTAACATTATCCTGTTGTTTATATTAAAGACGAATAATTGAAAAAAAAGACACGTAAGAGCTGTTTTCCGATCGTCTTTCTATAACTGTCAATAGACGAACCGAGTGCTAGTTCACGCTGGACGCGTCGATCTGCGATAACGTAAATCGATCCCCGGTCCATCCAGACGGGTAATAATCCAGATCCAATTTGTTAAGACGGAACGGAGACGAGGCCTGAGCGCAGGCAAGGGCCCCTCAAAGATCCCTCCGTCTTCGCTCTAGGGGACACTTTATTGCGAAAAACACTTAGGCGGAACGAACGGTTTATTTAGGAGATTGCACTTCACGATAGTTACGCTCGTTCGTCGGCCCTCCGATGGTCTCCCTCCCCTCCTCGCTCTTAGCTGGCTCTCCGTCCAGGCGGCGGCATCCACGTGTGCCCGGGCGTCTGAAACTTTTATGGAATTTCCGGAGATTGCCCGCACCCGTAAAGAAAAACCCCTGTTTTAGGCAAAGTTCCTCGCTCAGTCTGCTCTTAGCGTTTAATGGAGGTCGTAACTTTTTCTCCAACTGGAATTAAAACAATGGAAGATGTTTTAGGAGAGACTTTCTCACCTTTGTAAATATAAAATGCGTTCTGGATGGATATAAGATACTTTCTTTTAAAGCAGAGCTTGAAGGAGCACTATGTGTTATTTTGTATTTTTACAGTTTTACACTGCAGGGTTCAATGTAGCTTAGTCTTATAAATTTAACATACTTTAACTGAACAGTTATAACATTATCGTGTTATTTATTGATGTTTATATTAAAGATGCATTATCGAGAAAATAAGACATGTAAGATCTGTTTTTCGATCGTCTTTCTATAACTGTCAATAGACGAACCGAGTACGAGTTCACTCTGGACGCGTCGATCTGCGATAACGTAAATCGATCCCCGGTCCATCCAGACGGGTAATAATCCAGATCCAATTTGTTAAGGCGGAACGGAGACGAGGCATGAGCGCAGGCAAGGACCCCCCGAAGATCCCTCCGTCTTCGCTCTAGGGGACACTTTATTGCGAAAAACACTTAGGCGGAACGAACGGTTTATTTAGGAGATTGCACTTCACGCTAGTTACGCTCGTTCGTCGGCCTTCCGATGCCCTCCCTCCTCCTCCTCACTCTTAGCTGGCTGTCCGTCCAGGCGGTGGCATCCACATGTGCCCGGGCGTCTGAAACTTTTATGGAATTTCCAGAGATTGCCCGCGCCCGTAAAGAAAAACCCCTGTTTTAGGCAAAGTTCCCCGCTCAGTTCGCTCTTAGCGTTTAATGGAGGTCGTAACTTTTTCTCCAACTGGAATTAAAACACTGGAAGATGTCTTAAGAGAGAATTTCTCACCTTTGTAAAGATAAAATGCGTTCTGGATGGATATAACACACTTTCTTTTAAAGAGAAGCATGAAGGGGCACTATGAACACATGAGAGTCAGTTTTACACTGAAGAATCCAGTTTTATAAGTTTAACATACTTTAGCTGAACATTATAATAATAATTTAATCTAATGTTGGAAGATGTGACTTGTGGCAGCACACTTATGCTGGCAAAAAGCTATACGGAAGGTTTACGCTCTTCAAGTTGTTAGACTTTTTGAAAAAAAAACGATTGGAGAATGTAACTTAGAGAACAGAAGGGGATCACAATAGACAGTGTCAAGAAAATTAAATAGTCAGCTAGAGATATTAAATCCCGTGAGTTTTTTAGGGAACCTTTTTTATGATTCTAAATAATTTTTAAGGTCATAACCTTGAAATTAAGCGTTGAAGTCACTTTGAAAATATTGGCATTTGGTCGCTACATGAAATTATACCAGCAGAAAAAATAAATAAAGGTGTAAATAACAATAATATGTGTCCTCTGGGAAACGGTAAGTACTAAACCAAGAACTAAAGAAGAAATACAGCCATTCCGCTATTCTATCTGAATAAAAAGCTATTTTAAAAAAAGAAACGAGACTCTCTTATAACTGGAATTATATTCCACCTCTATATTCAGCACCCCATCAATTTCCATCGTCCACTCCGATCGATTTGCATTTACAATTACCTTTCCATGACAGACCTCCATTAAATTACTTTTAATTCTTGGAAAACACCGGGATGGCGTCCGCTACCTGGAATGAATGGTGTGTATAGTGCGTGGTAGTAATTACTCTGAATGAACAGGGGGTGTATATGCCGACTAGACACTCGATGTCATTCATATAATTGAAGATCGCGAGTCAAAAGAAGGAAATAAGGGCCTGTGTATACTTGTATGTAAATAACCCTTAGACGGGAAAGTAATTGAGTAAATCTCTTGCGGATTTTCACCATATCTGTACATAGAAAACTTTAAATTGGGCAAATATCTGCATAACAACCGCGCGGTGGCATTAGGGAGCGCGTCATTTAAATTGTAAAATCCGATAATTGGAACGTCGCTTTTAGGCCTAAGGGCGCAAGCCCTTTATACCTCAAGCGGCTTAAGGCTCGAAGAGGGTCGTTATTGTACAATTTTTATCGGTTTCTCAAGTCAGGTCTTTATTATACACGATCGGCAACACCTGCCTTTGGGTGCCGATTTTCGTGGTTACAAAGGGTTACACTCAATGTGTTCAGTAGAATAAGATTTACTGAACAAAGAGAGAAGAGCAAGTATTTTATTTATAATATCTACCAGTTTTTGTAGCAATGCTTTGTTAGTTCTATTTTGTTTTAGTCTCAGTTTAGTCTTATTTTAATAGTTATTTTTTATACAAGACGATAAAATGGTATTTTATCGTCGACCGAAAAGATTAATTCACGAGCGATGAAATCGCGAGTAAATTAATTTCGGAACACGATAATGCAATTTTATCGTCGTGTATAAAACAATATTCTTTTCCATAGCGAGTTACGTTTTAAAAAATATTCAGAATTATTATTTCAAGGAATTTATTACGAGTAGAAAAGATATTGTGCTGGGTTGGCGTTGGTTTCTATGTAATTTGACAAATAAATAAAGTCTCTTTAGTTGTTAGTTTTGAGTCAATATTTTTTAGTTCTCTTTCGTGTCGATTGCTGATTGAATTGGAACCAGAAATGGCTCAAAACGAAATAAGTAAATTACCAACAGATATTCAGGCTGAGGCGACAAACGCCATATCCAAACTACTTCCATTTAAATCCCGAATAACTTATGAAGGATTACAAAAATTTTCAAAAATGGAAGTAATTAAAAAACGTGCGAGAAGAAATAAAGTTTTTAACCTATCCTCGCTGTGAAAGTATCATTTAATCTACCCTTGCGGTTAAAGTACTATTTTTTCTGCTATATAGTGTATGTTATTATATTTATTACCACATATGTATTCGCGTATTTTAAGTTTGTATATTTTATTTATAATGGACATGTGTAAACAATTATGTATTGTATTGACATTAATAAAATTGATTGATTTATGGATACAAATTCAGTTCAGCGTTTATAAAGGCGCTCGGTTGGTACTGACCAGGCGTAACAAAATTAGTCAAGCGAGTCAAAATCAATCGTAACGCCAAAGGTTCCAACCACCAACTATAACCTTCGATGGCTTCACGGTCTTCGGAATTGAATCTTTATCGTAAGTTTAGTACTAAGATTATTGTTGTTAGGAGCAGATATTTGGTTTCTAAAATCATCCAAAGCCAATTCAGTTTGTCCTAGTTTTATTAAAGTTAATATTCCGAAAAAGAATGTATGAAGTCATGAAGTGACAAGGTAGAGAAAATTGCATAACAAAAGTGGCTTGATTTAGAAATTAAATTTCTGTATACAGGGTGTTCCTTAATGACATGCTAATATTTAAGGAGGCGATTCTTGAGCCTATTCTAAGCCCACGGCCACACAGAAAGCGTTTTTAGCGTGAAGCGTCTTTAGCGACTAAAACAAAATAACAGGATTATATAAAAGTGGCCACACCAAAAGCTTGTAGCGTTCAGCGTGTCTCGCAAAAAACGCAAATGAAAACAAATCAGTTTGTTTTCTGTAGCGTTTTTAGCATTTTCTAAGATGACCTCGTCATAGACGAACGTTATATAATACAATAAAAATAAATTAAATAGTATGCATTTTTTTTCATTTTAGGGTGTTATCTATAAATATTTTTATAAAGAACATCTACTCTTTAGGAAGGTTCTATTAAATTCAAAAATTTGAAGGAAATGTTTGAAAAAGTGTAGTTTGAAATGTCGAAAAAGTAATAAATTAAAGGAATATTTTCTTCGCGTAAAAAATAGTTTTTTATGAGGAAAAAGTGTTTTTTTTTGCGTAAAAATGTTTTTTAACAGTAATCGACTTTTTTGTTGATGTTTAATCATGAACAATTTAGAATTTTAATTTTAATATTTTTATCATCTCACACACTGGTTAAAGGTCTAGTATTTAATATTTTATAACTCTTGAATTTATGTTATTATAACATGATTTTATCCATTTACAGTTTTCCTTTTGTAAAATTTTCTAGATACGCCTGTGTTCTGCAATGTCCATATGTTTTATTTGGAATTTTATGACGTAATTTTTTTTTTGAATTGATTTGTATTGTATGACATTTTTTGTATTATTTGTGTATTTGTTTTTGTGCTTTTTTTTTGCTTTGTCGATGAAGCTGTTTTGGCTTTTTGTACAATAAAGCGTTGTTTTTTTTTCAGATAGTTTATGACGCGTAAAAAATAGTTTTTTACGTGTAACAAATAGTTTTTTACACGTAAAAAATATTTCTTTTTGCGTAACAAAAGTTTTTTTACCAGAAACAAGAAGTTTTAGACGCGTAAAAAAATAGTTTTTTACATGTAACAAATAGAATTTTACACGTAACAAATAGTTTTATACGCATAAAAAATAGTTTTCTACCAGTAACAAATAGTTTTATACGCGTAAAATATAGTTTTTTACGTGTAACAGTTTTTTTTCGTAAAGTAATAAAAATAGTTTTTTACGTGTAACAAATGTTTTTTTACACGTAATAATTTGATTCACTTTTACAAAATTTGTATTAAAATATAAATATTTTTGATAAACAGGTTGACTGCTCACTAATACACGTCGTGTCACTACGTATTTCTAAGCCGTTAACACGTTTCGTTACAACGAGTTCGTGTGTCAGGCCTGTCTCACTAGCTTGTATGTCACGGTGTTGAATTTTTACTCCCAGCTCGCGTAAAGAAGTTTTACTCCAAAATGTTTCATAAATCATGCTCTAAAATTGCATTAGATAGCAACTAGAAATATTTACTATTCTATTATATAATTATTTATTATATTATATTATAATTATAACAAGTATTAACCACAACACTACAACATAAAAAACTATACACATATAAACTACAATTCGTAAAATAAATGGCAAATAATAATTATTATTTTTACACACACCACTGGCACTAGCAGTAGATTGTGTTTGTCTCCGAATATTGTGACGACTTTTCTGTCGTTACCCGAATAGAATGAAAAAAGAATCCGTTGCTCAGGGTTAGAGGAAAGCTGGGTTCGTAGGTAAGGCTTCTGACTCACAGTGACTTTCTAATGTTGTTAAAAAATAAAAAAATGATAATATATAGGCTGCAGAGATTTTAATATTGATGTTAAGAATTCAAATAGGTATGGTCAAAGACAGTGAAAAGGGCGCCACTTACTTTGTTTATGAGAGTGGTAAAGTAAGAAACCAAAAAGAAAAATACGAAATCACAACATAGCTAAGATAAAGTAATCAACAGCATTAAGAGTCTATTATGTTTATCAGGAATAAAAGTCAGAAATAACTATCCTACATTAAACATTTATTGAAAACGAACACAAGTATCATCAATTAGTCACAGTGATCCCAATAAAACCGCAAGTTATTTTAAATAGATTCGAATTTAGTAACTGTATTCTTTGAACTAAGTAAGCTACTTAATATAAAAACAGGTGAACTTTATGTATGTCTCAATACGATGATGTTTCGAAACATGTCGTGTACAAAAACCTTTAAAATGAATACGTGTTAATAATTTTCATATAAAATATCATAGCTAAGTAAGAGTGTACTGTACGAATCAAATTATAACTTATAACGTTAAATAAAAAATAATTTCGACTACAATATGTGGGATAAATAGTGATAATTTACCAGGTTATTAAATCTGTTGTCTCAAAAATTATAAAATAAAAGCGTACCTTGTGTATCAAACTTAAGAGAGAGAGAGAGACTTATCTGTATATAGTTTCTTATGATGTAAACAGGTAGGTAGGTATTCTCCAGACTAACAGAAGTGGATGCAGATGACTATGGTAGGAGAAGTCTTCGATATCAGCCAAAAGAACGATTGTAGTGTCAGGAACACTGTCTTAAGGTCTGCATAGGTCCATACAAAATGAAAGTGGGTGAAACATACAATAATTACTGCATACCATGTGGTAGTTACTGAGTACCATGTGGTAGTTACTGAGTACCATGTGGTAGTTACTGAGTACCGTGTGGTAGTTACTCTATAAATAAAAAATAGTTCTCAGGACAGATACTCAATAAAAAAATAACTTACGGTCTGAAAATCAGCTTTACATAAATATATTCAAACCATATGCCGATCCAAACCAGTAATTAAATACTCAAATAAACGAAATAAAGAACGGAAATAACTGAAATAGAATTTAGTTAGATAGGGCTATATAAAATGGCGGATAAACTTACGGTGATCATTCCAAGAAGAAACCAAACAAATACGATCTTTACTCTGGATTGCATACTTTACAAGGTTTTCAAATTTCCAAATCGGATACCCATGCAATGGAAATCGAAAAATGGATTCAGAGTGCTTTTCACTGGAAAATTTGTCGGACGCCGAAACACGCGTCTTCTTCAGATCCAAATTCCCAGAAAGAAAGAAAAAGAGAGAAAAAAAGTGATATCATATGATCGAAATCATTAGAACAGAAAATCGCAATCCACAGCGAAGTGAGATTGGGACAAGTGAAATGCAATTAAGGAAGTTTGGCATATAGCGAATAGATGGCGCTAATAAACAAGACAAGTGAACTGTAATAAATGAAGTTTGACATCTAGCGAATAGATGCGCTAATAAAAATTAAATATCGAGACAAGTGAGCTGTAACAAATGGAGTTTGGTATCTTTGGCATCTAGCAAATAGATGGCGCCAATACTAAGAAATTTAAATAAAAATAGATTTTTAAATTCAATTTTATTAAAGGAAATAAAAAATGCTACAATATATGCCCCGGCCCGTCCACAGTTCAATCCCAGCATCTTTTATCTTCGTCTCTTCAACGCTAATGGCGCCGATCTCGCCTATCTCTTTCTCACAGGATTGATTGTTGGACGGGCCGGGAATCCACGAGCTTGCGACGTTACTAATTGACATCTTGATAGAAACTGCAGACCTGCCGCGTCTTTTGCGTGTTTTTAATGGACACAAATCGAAAAAAGTGCTTAAAACGGTAAAATCGCAAAAAGCGCTTGAGACGCAAAATAACGCAAAACGCTAAAAACGCTTTCTGTGTGGCCGTGGGCCAAGAAAAAAACTTCACATTAATATATTTATGTAACCTAAACATCTTAACTTTTCAGATACGGGGTGGTAAAATTTTCTATTTTTTTTCAAAATATACATGTTATATTTGATACACTTCTTCCATGCATAAAAATGCTTATTTTGATATACAAAAAAAATGTTCTATTTCTTAATTTCCTTCCACAACAGTCACCGCATCAGATTTTCAGCGACTCTATTTTTTTATGCAAAAACTATGCGTCGGACGAAAAAAATCAAGAGATAAAAATTGTTTAGAAATGAATAAAGATTTTGAAAATAATTTTTATTTTAAGAGAAGTCAGCGGTGTACCACTTTTTTCTCCAAAAATATTCAATGTAAAACTTGTATGGACGGCACTGGTTGAAATAAATAAAATTCATTGTAAACTAAAAAAGGTATTTTGATGCATAGAAGACGTGTATCAAGTTTCATAAAGATATCTCTAATAAAATCAGAGTTATTATGAATAAAAGTTTCTTTAGAAAACTTTACCACACTGTATCTCAGAAATTAAGATGTTTAGGACATACATTCATATGAAGTTTTTCTCTTAGAATAAATCCAAGAATCATCCCCTTAATTATTAGCATGTTATTAAGAAACACCCTGTATAGTAAACGGAGTATGCTTGAAATTGACGCCTATGGACTTTATAAAAAAAAACAGCTTATTAACTCACCAATGTAGAGTATAAATGTTGGTGTCTGAGAAATATGTTTATGGTTATCAAGTCAATCAACATTTGTTAAGAAAATATTCACTTTCAATAACAAGCTTGAAAAATTAAAAAGCTCTAAAAGCAAACATGTATTTCGGAGAGACATTAACACAGTAGAGAATCTTCGCAGACCTGTAACGAACAAGAGCTCAACTTATTAAACAAAGGTTTGAAATTTGTATTGCCCAACTACAATAGTGCTTTGGAGGAAATCGTAGTGAGCATTGAAACTGCTATTCAGCACCTGTCCGAGAATTCCAAGGTATTTACAAGAGAGGCTTGTAGAAATCAACTATCAAAAAATATTGTTTCAAGTAAATCATTAAAATTTAATAAAGAACAATAGGTGGTCAAGAGTTTGCGTAACAAAGATTGTGATTGTTTCTACCTAAAAGCAGACAATAGAAAGAAAGTAAAAAAGTATTATCTTGTTTTAAAAAGAAAAAGGCAGGTATTCAATCCCTCAGTACCTCAATTGTATGCATTGCCTAAAATTCATAAGTCGAATAAATCTGTGCCAGAATAGAATATATTTAAATTTTATTAACGATGTACTTAAACAGCCGTTAAACGGTAGCCTACTAAAATGCCGTTAATAGATATAGTGACGTCGTTCATGTCGGCGGAAAGTAATGCCTAGCCATAAGCATACTGCAAGAGCACATGTGGCTCCGTGGCTGAGACTATCTGTTCGTGAGCGGATGGTCCGAGGTTCAAATCTCACGCTGACCAAGACTTTTTTATATTTTTCTGCTTATAGCGTGATCTTATTGCATTGGTTTCACTCTTTTTGGTTGGATTGGTTTAGTTATTTGGCTGGTTGGTGAGCGTGGTTATTTGGAGGGTGTTAATTCATTGGTTAGTTGGTTATTTGGTGGGGTTGGTTGGTTTTTACTAATTTATATTTGATTTTTAAATTTTTTTATCAGTGTCGAGGTTAGTTGCGTTGGTTATTTGGTGGGGTGGATAGCGTTGGTTAGTCCTTATAAAATTCCTATATTTCATAAAGCCGTCAAGTACGTCACATCAACGACGTCATACCTATTAACGGCATTTTAGTAAGCTACCGTTTAACGGCAGTTTAAGTACAGCCTTATATTAAATACAGAAAAAAAAGCAGTTCGCAAACGTCGAACATGATGGGCAGTTAATAGTAATATATAGTTCACAATAATCACCTAAGCCGCCTTGTCATATTGAAAAATAATTTCAAAAAGAAATGATAGTTGAAAAAATTGCAAATTGTTGGTGGAAAATTCATTTCACTCTTAAAAATTAACCAAGGCATGTAGTGACATGATCCAAAAAAAAACAAAATGCTCGGGAGACATGGTTCTTACCGTCAAATTATATTTTACGAAAATTTATACACGAAATTATTGCACAGGGTGTTTTAAAGTTATGATAAAAAACAACTCCTCGATTAACCCTATACAGGGTGCTACAAATTCGAGGTACGAGCATTGGTATCTCGGAAACCGTAAGAGATACGAAGATGGTTAAATTGGGGCAAAGTTAACCTAGGCCTTGGGATGTTCACCAAAATTCCATCAAAAAAGTTTTAAAAATTTCAAGGATTGCTGAGTTTTTTGGAAAAAACGGATGCTTTTTTTTAAATCAATTTAATTTTTTCCTGTCGTTACTTTTTAGAAAATCATAAAACCAGTTGCATATTCTCATAGCCACTTTATTAGGGCTAACTGACAGTATTTTTAGATTTTCAAATTAGCTGATAATTAGTGAGATACAGAGGCCGACTTATTTTTTTTAAATACGGACCTGCATTTTTTATTCAGATTTTGAAAGAACTCGGTCTCCTGAGTACAATGATATACCACACTTTATACTTCTTTTTTGTTTCAGACAGTTCAACATAAAATTTATTTAAACTAATTTCAAGTCCGGCTCTGTTTTTTAAATATTTAAATTATTCATCGTTACAATATTGATAAGCCTTCAAATTTAACTATGACGTGGGGTAGAACATTGGATACGAAAGATCAAATTCAATGAAAAATAATTGCATTACTTTGACGTCATTTGTAAAAGTGAAATCAATATTTTTCAACATTTACAATAAAGAGTACAAAATGGCCTGGAAGTAAGAACAAGATATGTTCAAAGAGCTATAAATAAATGAAAGAAATAATAAATTTCTGCATTAGGCAAGGTGGTAACCCTTTTCGAACATGTAGAGCATTAGGAACTAGTTTGTAGAAGGTGATTATTTATAATAACTACGATTAATATTATATATTGTTAGATCGTACACTGAGAATTTCAAATTCACAAAAAAGGTTAAAATAATATCTTTAAATTGTTGAGCTGGATATTATTTATTTGAATCTTTCAATTGACTCGATTTTCCTAATTAAATGTTAATTAGCACTTATCAATATTGTTGCAATGAATATAATCAGATCAATATTTTAAGGAAACCAGGGTCGGACTTGGAAAATATTTCTTAAATAATAATTAAATAGTTTTGTTGTTGTTAACGTACCCAAAACAAAAAAAAGTAAAGTGTGGTATTGTTGTACTCAGGAGACCGAGTTCTTTCAAAACTGAAATAAAAATGCAGGTCCGTATTTAAAAAATTAAGTCGGCCTCTGTATCTCACAAATTATCATTAATTTGAAAATCTAAAAACACTGTCAGATAGCCCCACAAAGTGGCTATCAGAATATGCAATTAGTTTTTCGATTTTCTGATGCAACCAGACAGGAAAAATAAAATTGATTTTTCATAAAACCCTCGTTTTTTTCCAAAAACTCAGCTATCCTTGGAATTTTTAAAACTTTTTTGATAGCATCTTTGTGAACATCCCAAGGCACAACTTTGCCCCAATTTAATTTTTTAATTAATCTTCGTATCTATTACGGTTTCCGAGATACCAATGCTCGTACCTCGAATTTGTAGCACCCTGTATAATATGCCAAATACTAAAGTTTATAAAAGCGAGTATACAAATTATGCTGATATAATTATATACAGTTTGCTAAAAATAGGGCTAAAAATAACAAAAATATAACGCTTCAAAAAATTTGACCCAAAATTTCTCCGTTGCGTTTTTTAGCCGACCATACCAACAGGTATAGTAGGCTACTAAGATCAGCAAAAAAAATTTTTTTAATGTCACTCAAAATGAGTTATTTGGTTGATAAACGACCTAAATACAAAATATTTTCATGGTGTCTGTCTGTCTGTCTGTAACATTAACGCAACCTAAACCGATTTAACTAAATTTAAGTAATAAAATTGTGGCACCATGAGAATCTGGCCATTAGTTTTTGGTGGGGGTGGGGGAATGGTAAAGGGGTATGGGAGGGGGTTAAAATTTTCAAAACAAACTGAATTACAGGCAAACGCGGTTTTCAATTTAAAATTAGAATAATATTTGCAACAAAATTTGTAATAACATAAAAAAAAAAAAAAAAAAAATTGAGATAAAAAAATTGGAAAAATTCCTTTACTTTGAAACTAAAAGAACTTGCCTACCAACTTTTTATGAACATATTTGCATGGGCGGCTATACAGAAGACCAGGTTACTAGTAACATAGCAAGATGCCGGACGAATTACGTTTACCCGTTTTCCGTTCGCACTCGAGAGTCACTGCCGACTAGTCGGCTGGTCACTCTGGTCAGGCAGTACGCAATTGCAGTTGTGCTTGGACGGTCGAGACAGACTAGGAATACGACGCGAGGAGTGCCGAGTATTTATTATTTTCATTTTAAGTGTTCACCTTCACTTAAGGTAACATTTAAAATAAAAATACATTAATATTTATTATTTGAGTGTGTTTACAAGCCAAAGTAAAATAAATAAAATTATGATTTTTAAATCGGAATTAAAATATGACTCTAAATAAAAAAATTATAATGCGATTCAAAAAGACCATCTTCATGTGCTAGACAGAAGCCTAGGCGGTCGTAAAATCCCCGTCTGACATTGGCTAACATATTAGGGCTAATAGTTTGGCAAGCCTCTCGTATTTTTACTTGAAGCTCATCCAGATTATTAGCCCTATTATGACCATACACTTTGGATTTTACATAACCCCACAAAAAGAAATCATTGGGAGAAAGATCTGGTGATCTAGCGGGCCACAAAATAGTTCCATGTCCACTAATTAAACGGTTGAACAATACGGGCATTGTGGGCAGGGCAACCACCTCAGCAATTTGATTGAAAATGGGATTTGATCCTGTAGCACAATGAACACTTGCTTTAACTCCTGTTCTTCATTAACCAACACATCAGGCTTTTTTTGTTTTTGTGGGGACACGCACCTATGTGTTTCAAAATTATTACTAACTTTGATAGTAGGTAAAGATGGAATTGGCCTGTTACAAAAGTTTGTGAAAAATTGTTTGTTTATCCCGATAAGACCTATTGAAATACCATTTAATTTGAATATTTCTTCACGAACTTCGTAAACATTTACTAAAAAATAAATTTTACACGAGAACTGTCGCGAGAATCTATGTATTTGTTTGGGCTATTAAAAGACGAATAAATACAAATTCTGAAACATTCTTAGACATATCCACTGGCTTTTATTTTATCGCATTTTTACGGACGGGTTAACGCTAATTCGTCCGGTTCTGCCTATGTTACTACTACAGTGGTCCGGTCTGTATACGTGCCTCCCGGTGCCAATTTTTTGCATCTGAATGTAATTCAGTTTAAAACCTCGCAATCAAATTTAATAAAAAAAATCAAAGTATTAATTTAATGGTGACATAAAAATCAAATTAATACGAGAATAATAAATACATATATCTATTCCGAATAACTATATTTGGCAGCAATTTTATATTCGATATGGAAACCAAAATAACTATTTTAGTTCCCACGCGTATACGAACGAAAATTGAAAATTTCGTTTGGATCGATTATATATGTTTGGATATTTAATGGCGACGGTCCATTTTTTCCAACTTAATTCATCCAATTCGAAATTATAACGACCAATTTAGAGAACTATGTTTAATATAAGCCAAATAGAATTAATGGAAATACTAATGGAACAAATATTTGGGCCTGATTTAACTACAATAATGAAAATAGCTGTTTATTTTGGGCAAATAATAAATCAATAACGATGTGATATATTACGAAAAATAGAGATACCTATATTTATTTAATATACAGGGTGGTCAAGGCAACGCCAGGGTAATTTTTTTTTCAGAAATTCAAAATACGTCAATTTTGTTTGTTTGTGTATTGAGACAACTCTAGGGTTTTTCACGAGATGCACACACAAAACCCTAGAAATTGAACGTGTGGGCTGGTATCTTTGGAAATTCTATTGTGGGTCAGTTTAACGATAGTGAGAAGAACTTCAACGTACAAGTCACAGAACAGCTATCTAGCAACCACCGCACCTGATCGTTCAAAGTTGTGGCAAGTGAAAAAATGCAAAACATCTAGAAATAATAAGAAAAACAGCAAATTGGTCGAACTTATCCTTAATTATCATTTACTCTGATAAATACTTAAATAAACTTTTTCAAATTTCAGTCCTTCATATATTCTCAACGACTCGACCGATCATCAAAAACGAAGCAGGAAAACACAGAGAATAGAAAGCGCTTTTCATTTCGGTGCCACTTGACCCCCTTCCATTTGAAAAAAGTTGGGTATTTGACACCCCCGCTTAGAGGGTTGAATATTTGCAATCTCTCATTTTTGGGGCAATAGTTGGCCCCCTCACAAACAAAATTGACGTGTTTTTGGATTTTAAAAAAAAAAAACTCTGGCCGTTATGCCTTGCGAACGTTTTCGATGGGCCACCCTGTATTAATAATTTTAACTCTGCAGGGTATCTTTAATGAAATTTCTTTGGAATTCTACCAAAAAATACACTCAGATGCAAAAACGCAACGGAAAAATTTTGGTCAAATTTAAAGTGATATAGTTTTGAGCAATGGTGAATTTTACTGTTGTATATAATTATATCAACTTTAATTCACAAACTCAGTTTTTATAAACTTTAATATTTATTATACAGGGTTAATCGAGGGGTTGTTTTTTTACTTAACCTTAAACACCCTATGCAATAATTTTCTGCGTAAATTTTTCTAAAATACAATTTTACAGTTTCAGAACCATGTCTCCTGAGTTAATTTTAATGTTCCTGAACATTGGTCATATTTTGGTTAATTTTTAAGAGCGAAATAATGAACTTGCCACCAACAATTTGCAATTTTTCAATTATCATTTATTTTTAAAGAGCTTTTCAATATGACAAGGCGGCTTTGTTGATTATTGTGAAGTATATACTACTATGAACTGTCCATCATGTTCGACGTTTTGGGAAATGCTTTCTTGGCAGGAAGGTTAGAGGTCGCGAAGCAATACCAGCTTTATTAAATGATTTTCACTTGGTTCTTAAAGAAGAATGAGAAAGATTAACGCAATATGGTATGTGCAGCCTCAATGACAGTATGAACGGACGTATACCTATAGGCAGTTACAGCAGCGAAGAACGGCAATACAAAGTATTACGGTATTTTACCATTTTTTGTTTGTATACTTGAGTATTTACTCATTACGAATTAACGTTTTAGAGACTAATGTTTTCTTTAATATCGCTAGTTCTGTTATCGTTATGAATGTTTATTCAAACCTGGACTGTATCGTTAGCCTTTAACGTTTTTTTTTTTAATTTAGTATGAAATATCCAATGCAGCATAATATGATATTATGACAATAGTCACCAAAACCAAAAGACCAGAACCAAAACCATCTAAAAAATTACCTCAAAAAGTAATGATAATTGGAAAAATCGCAAATTGATCGTGATCAGTTCATTTCGCTCTTAAAAATTAACTAAAGCATGTATTGACATGAATCAAAAAACAAAATACCCAGGTCAAGGTTCTGACCTTAACAAAATGATGTTATGACAATACTCACCAAAACCAAAAGAACAAAACCAAAACCATATAAAAATTGCATCAAAAAGTAATGATAATTGGAAAAATTGCAAATTGATAGTGATCAGTTCATTTCGCTCTTAAAAATTAACCAAAGCATGTATTCACATGAATCAAAAAACAAAATGCTCAGGAGTCATGGTTCTGACCTTAACAAAGAATTAAGAATACATGGAAAATATCTTAAACATCTAAGATTCGCTGATGGCATAGCCCTAATTGCCAATAGCCTTGAAGAACTATTAGCATAAATTAACGAACTAAATACAGCCAGCAATAAAGTAGGACTCAAAATGAATTTAGCAAAAACTAAAGTAATCTACAGTAAACTAGTAGACAGAAAATACATTCTAATAAATAACACCAACACTGGAAATATTAGAAGAATATATATAGGATTTGGGACAACTAATACACAGCTCCGGATCTCTATTACCAGAAATCAACCGAAGAATTAGGTTATCATGGAGTACTTATCTCAATCATATTCAAATATTTAATGCCACTTTATCTACAGACGAAAACGTTCGACCAATGTGTACTACCAGTCATGACCTATGCATGCGAAACCTGGACACTTAAAACGGACATTATAAAGAAACTGCAGGTCGCACAACGCTCAATGGAATGAAATATGCTGGGAATGTACAAGAGAAACCGTAAAAGAATAGAGTGGATACGCAAAAAGGCCCAGGTAATAGATGTGACTTACAGAATCAAATCCTTCAAGTGGCAATGGGTAGGATACCTGGCAAGAAGGACGGACAACAGCTGGACTACAACAATTACAGCATGGTACCTACGAGGAATTAAGATACTTAGAAAAAATGTATATAATATTAGGAAATTAGCAGAAATAATTGGGCCCGCATAGCAAACAATAGACAACAATGGACCCAACTACAAAGAGAGTATCTAAATGCCAGAGAGGCTACACAATAATTGGAAATGGTTGAATATGCTGAAAATGATTATGATGATGAGACATGTACGCTAAATTCTGTCAATATGGCCCGGACCCTTTTAAAGTACCTAAAGTAAAACAACGACAAAAATATGGCCAAAACCATGCAAGACGCAAGGAACTTTAGCCCCTAATTTTCCACATCGGAATAGACCAATTTAACTCCCCAGAAAGTAATTTGCATTCAATAAACATTTTATCTCTTTGGAATAATAGCTGGAAAAGCAGCCAACTTTTGATGTAAGCCGGTAAACAGCACAGAGAAAGACAGAAATAAACAAAATGAACGAACCAGCGAGATCGACAAAGAGAGAAGTATCAGAGGCGCGAGTTATTAACGTTGGCGTTTTAAATATATTACGAAACGGGAGGAATGCCACCCACTTTATGCCCGACAGGAAAATCAAAAACTACCCCCGAAGAAGAATGGGAGAGGAGGAAAAGGGTTAAGAAATCCGAGACAAGCGTTTTCGGTAGTTAGTTTGCCGAATAATTAGGTTTTCGTTTTGATAAAGTGTCCAGAATAATTCTATTGTTTCGTTTTAATAGGAAAACTCCTGGCAATTTTCTTTGCGCCAATGAAGAACAGATTTTTGAAGGTGTCGTAAGAGAACTCTTAGGTGGATATAAGACTTTTATGTATTCCATTATAATTTTCATAACCTCTAAGAAATTATAGTTAAATAATTCTCTGTTGCTAAACATCATCCTTTTCAGCTTATTCAACCATTTTCTCTCTTTGGACTTGGGCCCATTGTTGTCTATTATTGGCTATGCGGGACCAAGTTATGCCTGCTAATTTCCTAATATCATGGTTCCATCTCAGGTTTGGTCTTTTTGGTCTTTAGTTCGTTGTACATTACTTTAGTGTTTGCTAAATTCATTTTGAGACCAGCTTTATTGCTGGCTGTATTTAGCTAGCTTACTGCTTCAGGGCTATTGGCAATTAGGACTATGTTATCAGCGAATCTTAGATGGTCAAGGCATTCTCCATCTATTTTTAATCCTTTGTTGGTCCAGTCCACTTGACGGAAGATTTCTACTGTTGCTGTAAACAGCTTTGGAGATATCGCGTCTCCCTGTCGTACTCCTTTGCCAGTTGGGATTTCTGGGGTTGTCTTATACAACATCATTACCCTTGCTTTGGCATCTTTGTATATATTGGCGAGAGTTTCTATAAAATGCCTGCCAATACCTTGTTTCGCTAGGGCTAAACAAATGTAGATTAGATTATATTTTGAGCTGGCTATCGGCCTGTTCCACTGCGACATTTTCAGATCTTTTGTGTGTTCTCTTCTGATCCTTATAGGTTACATTCACAAGTCCTTTTCAAGTCTAGCAAGTTGGATACTGAACCCTCTATCCAAGACCTAAGAATAAATAGGAGAAGCTAACTAAAATATTCGACTTTACTTTGTTTTTAATTATGCTCAATTTAATTTGTGATACTAAACAATTAGGATAGATTCGATAGGACCCGAACTAAATTTCTTTAGAGTTAATTAACAATTTAACTTTGCGCGGTTTAAATTACCTCTCTTAATGCTCTCCATTGTTTTCCACGTAACCATCTTCATCGCAGGACAAAATAACCGCGTAGACCAATACCACCTTAAAATCAAGACATTCGCTTGTCCTCTTTCATAGTAATTCTAAATTCAAATATTTATTGACATTACTATTAAGTCACTATTAATTTTAACACCAAGATTTATAAAAGTAAAGTAAAGTAAAGTAAAGATTTCAGTTAACGTCTCCTTTTTGCTGCCAGGGCTAATCTGGACGGGGCCTACTTTGTTTACGCGGAATCCGAACCGCGGTCCTCGGCCATATCATGGTCAATGGCCTACCCACTTCGCAAGTGTCTAAATCGACTCCTACTCACGAGATATCCGATCTCATACGGCCTCGAACCGGCGTGAATGAGTAATGTTTGTCAATAGATTTTACACTTTTGCCTTTTTTTGGACAACAGCACGATAGAACCGGTCACCCGTATCGCTTTACGTCGCTTAACTTCGGTGTTCTAATGAGAACCGGTGTTCTAGGCTGTTGCCCTACCAAGATTTATACCTGTCAATTTTTGTCAATATACCTATTACATAAATATTATTGACAGTAAAAAGTACAATTTTTTGTACACAAAAGATCTTCTGACAAAGTTGGACAACAGACGTTGCTAATAATTTTACTTTCGTTACCAAAAACTCCTTCCTGGACATTCGTCCAAATTATGAAAGGATATGACCTTAGTTCTTCATTCGTTTATATGTCACCATTTATCAAGTCGGTTATGATTTTAGCAGTTCCATAATCTTCTTTCATTCTTCAAATACTTTAATTTCTTTCGCATTTGCATTTTAACACTCATTATAGAATACCATTACGCAGAAGATCATGTTGAAAATGAAGACAATCTACAGTGGCTCCTATAAATATGCTAATTGTTGGTGAAAAACACAATGAACGTTCAAAGATACTCTACGATGCAAGCTCATAGTAAATGCGCGTATTATATATCAGGCAATGAATTTCAATTATTTAGGGATAGAAACGTCGAGCAGTAGAAGTATATCGACTGAAGTAGAACAATCATTAAAACATTCTCAAGAATATCAGGGTATTTACGTGACATAATATGAAGAAATAAATATATGAACACAGACAGTAAGATGCGAATTTATAAGACCTGGGTAAGACCCATACTGACTTACGCTGCGGAAACAAGAGCAAAAATATCAGAAACAAAAAGAAAAATGAGAACAACGGAGATGAAAATTTTACGAACAATAAAGGGACCACGATGTCCGATAAAATACGTAACGCGGATACCTGACAGACAATTGGTAGGACAGGACGTTGTCAGATGGGTAAGAGCAAGGCGCTGCTGTTGGAGCCACTACGTAGAAAGGATAGGTCGAGATTGAATTGCTAAGTGGGCTTTGGCACAAAAAAAACACAGAAACAAGACAGTTGGATATCAACATCACAAGAAGGTAGTTGACAAAATTCATAGAAGTAAGCAGTAACAATCCGAAGATTGTTCTTACCTAAATCAAGTAAAATCTTGTATTTGTCTCGGTCGTAAGTGCTGATACAGTTCTTCGAGTGTCTTAGACCGTTGGAGGATTCCCAGTCCAGGTTATGGATGGGGTCTTGAGGATTTTGACTTCCACTTTAAATTGCGTTCCATTTGTGAAGCAGAACTGTTCTGGTTCAGTTAGTGAACTGTTCGCTCCTTTTCTAGCTAGATCGATTGCTTTTTATTGCCATTCTATCCCTTGTTGGTCAGGTACCTGGTAGAGTAAGAGGACTTTATTTTCTTTAACTAATTTGTACAGGAATACTTGTCTAGGCATTCCTTGACCGACTTCGAATTGATGGTTACTGAGTTGATGACTTTTAGTACTGCCTGACTATCGGATAAGATGACTATTTCTTGTTTTCGATAGTTCCTATCTAAGTTAAGTTATACAGGGTGTCTCAGATATAAGTGCAAGTATTTTAAATGGTAGTATAATAACAACCCCAGAAACACGCCTATGAGTTTTTTTTTACGAAAAAAAAAATTGAAAATTCGGAATTTAGTTAAAAAACATAATTTCTTGATAATATGGCAACATAGGTAGTAGATTAAATTTACAAGAAAGAAAATCCAGAAAAGATCCAGCGGTTCTCAAAATTTTAGCAAAAAATATATTTTTTTTTAATTTTCAACGTAAAATAACTCCGTTATTTTGGACTTATTTGAAAAACGATAAAAAATATGTTTATTTTCTCGAGATCTACCACCCCTTAAAATACTTGCACTTATTTCTGGGACACCCAGTATAGCGTAGATTTCGGCCTGAAGGATGCTGGGGTAGGTGCCCGTTGGTTCGGAGCATTTAGTTTTCGGCTCAAGTACTCACTCCTATCCCTCCCAAGTAGCTAAAAGAAATTCTAAAAGAATTGAATTATTTTATAACAGTCGAATAGCGTTGTCTTAAGGACTCCTTAATTTTATTAAGCGTTTGATTTCGACCATTCTGTTTTTTATAAAAGTTGTCTAAAAAATCTAAACTAAACTATTTTCTAGTGGTTGTTACAACGTATCCTATAACGCATTAAACGATCATTTCTTTTAGTATGATATAACACTTAATAAGACAATGCTATATGATAACAAACTGAATGAATTGCGATCGGACGACATCAACTTTTGACGTTTCTTAAGTGCCGCCTGACTGTCTCAGCGCATATTAATGAGCTTTCCTGAACACATATACCTGGGCATACGAGGTTTGGTTTCAATTTTTTGGTTTTTAATTCAATTACCCTGGCAGTTGATTTCGGAAAAGGCTAATATCGACTCTGAAATTCAGCCACAGAATTAGAAGCGCCCCAAGCGAACTCTGGAAATTAAAAGACAAAGATTTCTACAATCATGACTTGAGCACAAAAAAAGATTGCAATGTACCGAGCAATAATAATACCCACCATGCCATATGTAAACGAAACCTAGGTGCTGTACCGCCGGCATATGAACGAATTAAACAACAAGTTGCAACATAGACACCTTACACAACTGTTACGAATCAAATGGTACCACCATGTCTCAAACGGATAGATCTTTAAAAATGCTGCTGTATTAGCAACGACGAGTCACAATAAACTTCCTAGCTACACTGACTGGAGAGTACCAGACAAACCTACTAGCAGTTTCTAAACGATATCACGTCCATTCGTAATCACTGCAGCTTTAATATTTAAGGAGGTATTGATGTCATGCCCGACGCGACGCTACGCGACAGTCGAAACAAAAACCTCTTAATAAGCACGTTTAATTGGTGGAAACGTTAAAGAGCTGTACGTCATCTCATTAAAGGGGCATTAATGGGTCTCGCGGACCATCAACCGAGAGCTTTCGGTCTGCGGGCCGGAACAAAGCTCTCCGTAATTTCGTAGCGGGCGCAGCTTTTTAGTCTTGCCTAAGCCTATTAGATGGAATACGTTTTGTTTTGTTATATGTGTATTTCTGCGGAACGCTTAGGGGAGTAAAGTTTCGTTGAGATTTAATTTAGACCTGGCCGGGATTAACCTGTCCGAATTTAGGTATTTCGTTATTATGTATTCAAATAACAAGCTTGGAATGGTGTAGGAAAGTAAAAAAAATGTGTGTGCACTATGTGCACATAAGTGAAACTTTATAACAGCTTTTAAAATTAAGGATTTGTTTAAGTGGATTTGTAAAAAAAGTAATAAATTAAAAATTAATAAATAATTTAATTTACTTTTGATTTGGAATGCATTTTTGATACCTACATAATACGTAACATAAAACATTAACATAAATCGCTTTTTGTTTGGAAACATTTTACCAAAATATGGTTTCGCTACAAACACTATAACAATAAAGATCTTAGTGTCAGAAATTTTTAAAAACTTTTAAGAAGTAGATGTGGCTCACATTTACAAAGGTTTCGTACCTGTTTTGTGCCTGAATTTCTATTGTATTTTACTCCTACGTGGAGCCTAGGGCTTCAATAAACGCTCTCCAGCCGGTTCGGGTTTTGGCAATTGATTTGACATCTCGCCATGATCGGTTTACTGCTTCGATCTCCTTTTTAATTGTCCTTTGCCATGTGTGTCTTGGACGACCGGTTGTTCTAGTGCCTTGTGGATTCCACTCAATAGCTCTGCCAGCGATGTTGTTGCCGATTCGCCTTAAAATGTGACCAATGCACCTCCATTTCCTAAGTTTGATCTCGTTATACACCTGCCTCTGGTTGGTCAAGCTCCACAAATCCTCGTTTCTGATAGTATTTGGTCAGAATACTCCCACAATTTTTCGCAAACAACGGTTTATGAAAACCTGGAGCTTGTTAATTAATGACCTATGTAATTGTCCAGGTCTGCACCATACAGCAATACTGACTTGACATTCGAATTGAAAATCCTAAGCTTAGTATGTTGAGAGTACTGCCTAGATCTCAATTTATTGTTGAGCATTCCAAATGTTATTCTGGCCTTGTTTATTCTATTTATGATATCATGTTTGGGCCTGAAAAGTTTCCATAATTTATTTGATATCCTGTCAAATGTGAGAACATATCCTTACTTTATTGTTTGAATTTTATTCTGCAGTTTTTGCATTTAAGCGTTATTCAAGTTTTTATAGTACTATAATTAAAAAAGCAGAAGGAAGAACATATGGTGAGTACAGATATTTTTCTTATGCGATTTTATAATAATTTATTATACGCATTACAGAGATGATTTGTTTTATGAATTAATGTAATAACAGCCACTACCCATACCCAACAGGAGACCGCAGAAAAATGTTACCAGCAAACGTTTTTTTTTTTCTCTTTTTCGACAATGGAATACATGTTTTTTTTCTACACAGATAGCGCTTAATCGAAACATTTTGGAAACATAGGTTATCATTTATTGTCGATTCATTTTCAAAACACAAATTTCTCTCTTTTTAGACACAAATATGATATAATGCAGATGATTTGTGTCTGATTCCATGTAAATTTTATAAAATAAAGAATTAAAATTGTTGTAGTTAACAACCAAAAAACGTGATCACTAGCCCACATGGCTCTCGGTTGATGGTCCGCGAGATCCATTTTTTTAATGAGATGAAGTACAGCTCTTTAACGTTTCCACTAATTAACCGTGCTTATTAAGAGGTTTTTGTTTGGACCGTCGCGCAGCGTCTCGTTGGGCATGACATCAATACCTCCGTGAATATTAAAGTTGCAGTGTCTTCTACTTTTAGAGGCGGATTTGCATTAAATGGACTCGATTATAACTAGTTTAGTTTTAGCTTGGAACACCCTCAAAATTAAAATTCCGCTACTCCAACTCTCAATGTATGACAAAGAATGTACAATTTTGAGAAGTGAATCATGTGCACTCCCCCAGAAGATCATAACAATGCTATAAAAATCGGAGAACTATTGGAATATGAGCGGAATTTAATTACCTCGGCAGCCTGATTTCGGAGAAGGCCAATATCGACTCTGAAATTCAGCACAGGATTAGCAGCGCCTCAAGAGCATTCTGGAAATTAAAAGACAGGGTTTTCTATAATCATGACTTGAGTACAAAAACAAAACTTGCAGTGTACCGAGCAATTATAATCCCCACCATGTTATATGGGAGCGAAACCTGGGTGCCGTACCGCCGACACATGAACGCATTAAACAAGTTGCAACGGAGACACCTTAGACAACTCTTAAAAATCCGGTAGTTCCATCATGTCTCAAACGTATCGGTCCTTGAAAAAGCTAACTGCGAGAGTATTGAGGTCATGGTTACAAAATCCCGCTTAAGATAGGCTAGTCACGTATGCAGAATGCAAGAAAACCCCATACCAAAATATCTGCTTTACGGTGAGCTTGTAGACGGTAAGAGGAGGCCGGGTGGATAATTCAAAAGGTACAAGGACATTTTCCACGAAAACTTAAAGGGGATTAACATGCAGAATCATTGGGAGGAAGCAGTTCACAATAGAACACAATGGAGAAGAATTGTAAACTCAGTTAACAGCGACAACCAAAAAGTAAAGAGGCAACAGAGCAATGAGATTTTTGAATGTCCAGACTGCGGTAGGCAAATAACATCATGTATCGGGCTTTTCAGTCACAGAAAAGCTCATGAAAGAAAACGCCTTGCGTGACCATCTTTTGATGCGTGTCGAATACTCGTCAGCGAGTAATGGCAGTATGTAATTTTGAGAAACACCTTACTATAATATTGAGCAATAAAAACGATAGGAAGAGAGAAATATTTGCTAGCAGGTAAAATACCATACCATAGCGTGTATACTGCTGCTTCCAAAACCAAAGCAGGAAAAGGGATAGGAGTACTTGAGCCGAAAACTAAATGCTCCGAACCAATGGGTATCTACCCCAGTATCCTTCAGGGAGAAATCTACGCTGTCGAAAGATGTGTATAACTTATCTTAGATAGGAACTATCGCAAACAAGAAATAGCCATCTTATCCCATAGTCAAGCAGCATTAAAAACGATCAATTCAGCAATCATCAATTCGAAGTTGGTGAAAGGATACCTAGAGAAGCTGAAAAAATTAGACAAAGAAAAATAAAGTTCTCCTACTCTGGGTACTAGCCCACCAAGGGATAGAAGGTAATGAAAAAGCAAATGATCTAGCTAGAAAAGAAGCGAATACTCTACTAAACCAGAAGCGTTCTGCTTCCCAAGTGGAAACCAACTTAAAGCGGAATTCAAGAACCTGGACTAGTTGGCTAGTGATCACGTTTTAACTAAAAATATGTATTTCTATCGGTTGTTGAGCTTTTAAAGTCATAAGAACGCGTTCTACTTACATTAATTTATATATTTTTATTTTCAGAACCATGATATAGAAATAAAAATAAAGATCTATATTTCAAACAAAAATATTTTGTAGCAAGAAATAATGATATATAGAAGGGGCATTAAAGTATAAAAGTACATTATTAAATTAAACGATAAATTTGCTTTTGCCAGACATTTTTTGTATGAGAAGACCTAAAAATAAAGATCTTAAAACAAAAATATTATGGCGGAGGTCGATATTGTTGATGGTTGTTTACATTTTGAAATCCACACACAGACATAGACTATTTCAATTTGGTATTTTGTTTTTTCACATTTAGAAACATTGCCTGATGAAAACGGGAACATCTTGTATAGAAATTGCAGAAAATGTTTCAAATATTTCTTCTAAGTTTTGATTCCGCGTCGAAACATTTCTGGAAACACAGCTAGTGCCACCACATTGGAAACAAATGTAACACATGTGTAAACAGGCATTCGTTTCCATTTTGTGTCAAGAAACAGAGACACAATTATTAGAAACATTACCTAAAAGGTCCAAACATTTTACTTGGGAGCATCCAGAATAATTTAATTCTGTTGCTTTCTGCCAGAATTCTAAGATTATCCAGGCATTGTTTTCTCTCACGCATTGCAGAATAGCGAAGAAAGAAATGTTTAATAACAATTTCCTTCGAAACTCTTCTCCCAATTTCAATATTTTTTTTACGAAACCCTTAACAAAAAAATATTTAAATCAATGATACAACATGCCTCCATTTTCAAAGCTCGAAAACGAAAAATCTACGCTTGTCAGTATTTACAAAAACCCCCTTTCGCCGAGATTGTTGTTGTTTTTTATCGATCGACGTTAAACAACGAATAAGCGCCAGCCGGAGGCGCGAACATTTTTCGCGGAAAATTTGCATCCGATCGGGCAAATTGATGTTTGAAAACGCGCCGACAGCCGAAAACACTGCCAAGGAAAAACATTAACAGCGGAATTCACTTGGAGCGCAAAACGATACCGGCAAGTGCCGATGGCTTTATGGGATTTATATCGGCGCGCGGTACGTACGTTCGACAGATTTCTCGCATGTAACATCGGCAAATTGAATGGTTTTATTGTGAGCGACGGACGGGACGTCGAGAGGAAAAACGGAACCGGATCCGGTGGAAATGAGACGGGAAATGTAGGTAAAGAGCGTATTTCGGTATTAGTATCGATTGATTTAAACCTGCGCTATTCTAATGGAGGGAAAAATAATATTCTTACATTATATTGGGTTAAATATATCTCGATATGATCAGATAATGGTGCGAATCACTGTTTATACCACTTTTCAAGAAAGGCAGCCCCACTGACTGCGCTAATTATAGAAAGATAGCGCTTATTAATCACATTAGTAAAATACTGCGACACATTATCAATAGCCGTTTAAAATACTTCATTGTAAAGGAAATATCTGAAGAACAAACAGGTTTCATGCCCGTCAAAGGTATTAAAGAGCAAATATTAAACGTCCGACAAATTATCGAGGAAGCGTATGCATTTAACATCCCGACTCATCTGTGTTTCGTGGACTACAGCAAAGCATTTGATTGTATGAGCAAACTTTGGTCTGTATTAGAAAACATGGGAGTGCCTCAACACCTTATCCAGTTGATCCTGTTGAGGTCTGTATGAAAACAGCAGGAGGTAAAGTAAGAGTATACAACATCATTTCAAATGTATTTGACTTGGAGGCGGGAGTGCGCCAGGGATTCATTTTATTTTGTTTTATTTTTTTACCCTCAAAATTTCATTCGAAACGCTAAAAGTACTTGTAAGAAAATTATAATAAATCAAAAAAATATTGAGATTTAAATACTGTGTAGCTACGAAACAAAGCAGAATCGGACCTATGTTGATATGAAAAATAAATCTTATTTTTACGTGAGGAATCTCCTCACGAGAGATGGCACATGTTTTTTGAAACAACACCCTGTATATGCGAAAGTACTCCGGCGAAACTTGGAAATAAACACGTGACAGTTCGGACGGACGATCCGCTTCATGTGAAACGGAACTTAATATACCTTATAGTTTATGAATCAAAGTTCTTTAATTACGGCAATTAGCCACTCACCGATCATCAAAATATTAAGGGACTTCTAGAAGTCCCATAAACTTCAAAGTTTGAGTTTTATAAAAAGAAAAAATTGAAAATCTTTCGAAGTTTCATTATTCATTAGTTGAAAAATACTGATTACCAAAAGTCGAGTCTAGCGTTTATATTCATCCGAAACATCGAATAAAGGCGGGCGGCCACTGCCAGCGGAACTAAACTAAGCCAAGCGAAGATAAGATTTGTAAAAATCAGCTTCCATACTTTTAAATGCAGCAGCGGCCACTTGAATGAAACTAAACGAAAATATATGAACGAAGGTTCAAATCGTAGTTTAGTTTCGCTCGTTTTAGTTCGTGACAGGTTCCAGCGAATTTTTCGCAGCGATTAATTCTATGATAGCAGAGGCGCAATACGAAAACGCAACTAACACAGCAGCTAACTTACCTGACTACTAAGCATAAATCGTTCCCAGTGGCAGATGAACCTTATTTTCATTTAGTTACCGTTTCTTTTTATATTCTTAGCTTAGTTTAGTTTCGCTTGCAGTGGCCGCCTGCCTTAAATTTAAGAAGCGATATGTTGGATTTAGAACTAAAATTGGAGTTTTTTAGTATAATAATGATTATTATTAGAATATTTAAAAAATAAAGTTGATGATGGTTGCTAGTAGTGATGGACATTACGATTCTTTTTAGTGAATCGAATCACACGATTCACTTTCTCATATTGAATCGACTCCTACGATTCGTTCATTTGAACGAACAAAATGCACAATTTACGTTTCATAAATACAAGAATCGTACCTGGCATTACCGGAGATAATTTGGTAGGACAATTACTTAAGGAACCAAAAAAAGAAATATACAGTTCTTTCCTTTGGTTTTCAACACTTTATGACACTGGCGTAATTGGATTGATTAGTAAAAAAAATATTAAATTATCAATCCAATTTATATATACAATTTATTAAAGACTTTAAATTAATTAAGTAAACTTAATTAAGACCAAACCAAACCAATATAATATATTTAGAGCCATATTTTAATTCCGATTTAATAATCATAATAAATAGTAAATAATACCGCATGACAGAAAAAAAATGGCGTCCAGTTGGCTTGGAAATGAACATCGATGATATTCCCCATATAATTTTACATATAAAATGACAGCAATCTTCATTTTATAACCATCGCTGACGTCGTTTTAAATCCCATTGAGCAGAGGCCCACAATATTTATTTGGAGTTGCGTAAAAACACGATTTCGTCTTTTAGTCCGACATTTAAGAGTCGGTAAGATTATTAACAAAAATATTAACGTGAAAATTTAATACTTTACAGATACTCCCGTACTAAACACAGTATAAATAAGTTTTTTTCTTGTAAATAACTTTCTTATCGTTTGCATTTTATGCCCATGGTGTTTGTTTAGGGCTTTCGTTCAAGTCTAAATATTGGTGTCTGCATTTATGCCTATATCACCGCCGGCGCCGCGTCGGCGCCCTAGAAACGAACGATCGCATTGTGATCCGATTCAATTCTCACGATTCTTTTTTATGGCTCATCGTTCAAATCTTATAGATCCGTGCTGGCCACGATTCAGTTGAACGAACCGTATTGTAAAATAAAACACTAAATCACCACAATACACCAAAACACTTTTACTTTTACACTGGACGCGCGTTTCGCTAACCATGTTAGCATCATCAGCAGATGATTATAAACATGGTTAACGAAACGCGCGTCCAGTGTAAAAGTGTTTCGGTGTATTGTGGTGATTTAGTGTTTTATTTTGCTGTGTAACACCAAAGGTTCCAACCCTCAACTGTGAACCGTATTGTAAGCAATGAATCAATTCTCACGACTCTTTGAACTCACGATCGCATTGTGATCCGATTCAATTCTCACTATTCTTTTTTACTGCTCATCGTTCAAATCTTATGGATCCGTGCTGGCCACGATTCAATTGAACGAATCGTATTGTAAGCAATGAATCAATTCTCACGACTCTTTGAACACACGATCGCATTGTGATCCGATTCAATTCTCACGATTCTTTTTTACGGCTCATCGTTCAAATCTTCTGGATCCGTGCTGGCCACGATTCAATTGAACGAACCGTATTGTAAGCAATGACTCAATTCTCACGACTCTTTAAACGCATGATCGCATTTTGATCCGATTCAATTTTCACGATTCTTTTTTACGGCTCATCGTTGAAATCTTATGGATCCGTGCTGGCCACGATTCAATTGAACGAACCGTATTGTAAGCAATGAATCAATTCTCACGACTCTTTGAACACACGATCGCATTGTAATCCGATTCAATTCTCACGATTTTCTTCGTTTTTTTTCTTCTCACCGTTTAAATGTTATGGATTCGTGCTGGCCACGATCCAATTGAATGAACCGGATTGCAAACAATGAATCGAATCTCACGACTCTTATGGATCCGTGCTGGCTACGATTCAATTAAACGAACCGTATTCTAAGCAGTGAATCGAATCACACGATTAATTTAATAATAATTCAATAGTCATTCAAATAAATGACTCGTTCAATATTTGCCCACCTCTAGTTGCTAGAAAACGAAACAACACTTTAAAAGTGTAATAACATCAACTTGTAGCAGTTGCAGGAAAAGTAGCAATAGAAATGTGAAATTTGCATTGTTATATCTTTTAAAATAGAGTAAAAAAAAATAAAAACAAAATCAGGAAATTTCGATATTTCCCAAATATCTTCAATCCTTGTCTCTCTTCAGGTTTCCGATATCCTTGTAGTATGCAGTCTAATACGGTATACCGAGTATCTGTAATTTTCGCGATAAAATAAATTTTATGTATTTAAGAAACAGCGACCAAAAAAATGATATAACTTACCGACTTCTTCCGAATTTTAAATTAAAAACATACATACGCATTTGATCAAAACCCGAAAATAAAGATGTCCGCCGCTGATTCTCCAGCAGGAAACCGCATTCGGTATTCCGAAGTCGAAGGCAGGACCTGCCCCAGACCATAAATTGACTCTTTGGGGCATTTTATGGGCTACACCCACCGGTTGTGGACTAGCGTGCGGAATTCCTTCCTTCATACTTATACGATCCTGTTTTGTAGCCGCTTTGTAAACATGCCGTCTTGTTTTTCCACAGCTAGTTACTTCCTTTATGTTCATTTTTTTCCAGAGTTCGAGCCACTTTTGTGGATTTGTTTTCCCTTCATTTTCATTTTTTTTTTCTTATCCGACAAGCGATAATTGAAGGTTAATTACTTATGTATCTGCCTGATATTATTTTAAAATATAAATTATCCTACAAAAAAAGGAGGCTCGTTTAAAAAAATAAGTGAGATCCCATCAAAAATGTAAGAAAACCTTGCAGTTTTGTCACTATAAAAAAGTTGTTAAACAAAAATTTCAGTTAGTGTCTATGTAAGTACCCATTTAAGAACTTTGTTATAAATTGTGACATAGAGGTGTCCCAGGCCGAGCGTGAATTAGAATTTTCTAGAGAACTACAATATCTAGATCGGAGATTTTTTACACATCATTGATTCACAATGACATCTATCGGTTAAAAATATTTTCAATATGGCGGCACTTCCGAAAATACCGGAAGTTGATAACAACTTCCTTATTTTCCATTTTTTTACATACTTATAAATTCTCTATAAAATTTTATGATTATTTTTATATCAAACACTCTATACCTAACATTAACCGTTTTTTGAGGAAAAAATATTTAATTTTTTTTGAGGAAAAAAACTGCCGGACAAAAAAAACGTCAAATTTGGTGATTACCACAGCGACTGTGACATAATGAAAAGACATGTACTTATCTATTTTAAAAATTAAATTGTTTGAATATCATATAATATTGGCTGTAGCTGTCACAGAATCGAGAGATTAAAAAATTATCATAAATCATCTCTTTCAAATGAAAACCCCCCTTTTTATTTCACTAGTGAAAAGGTTTCTTAATTCGTTACTTTTTGATTACACATGTTCCTATACCTAAAATAAATCGTTTTTAAGATATTTCAGATTTAGTTTTAAAAGGTATATTTTTCTGGTTTTTAACTAGTAGCCTACGAGTTTAAACGTCAAGCGATATAAAACTATATCTGGCCATGTAATATTGCCGCTAAATATCACTAAAATAAGAAATATATTTTTATAAATACACTATATAAAGTTTTAGCAGCAGTATTTATAATATACAAAATTCAAATATTACTTTTTTGACAGAAGGAAATAAACTGTCTGATGGTTTGACACTTAATGTCAAAGGAAATAGATAAATGAAAGAAAAAGTTACGCTTTAAAACTAAATCTTAAATAACTTAAAAACGATTTATTTTGGGTATAGGAACATGTATAATCAAAAAGTAACGAACTTAAAAACCTTTTCACCAGTAAAATAAAAAAAGTGGGTTTCTATTTGAAAAAAAAAATATTTATGATAATTTTTTTAATCCCCCAATTCTATGACTGCTACGGCCACTATTATATGGCATTCAAACAATTTAATTTTTGAAATAGATAGCCACATGTCTTTTCTTTATGGTACAGTGGCTGTAGTAATCAGCAAATTTGATGTTTAGATCTCTTTCAGACGAGGACGCTGTATGACGCTGTACAGAAAAAGCATGTAGTTAAATTGTACCTTACACATGGCATTCGGCGACGCAAACAGTATCGCGCGGCCGAATTTTTGAATGTGGAGTTTTCAGCCGCACGGCCACAAATTACCTATAACAGATGCGAAAGAAAGCGACTGCATCGGAAACCGCTCGGCAAACCCGACACGCCTATTGAGTGGTGTAAATACACCAGTCGTTTAGTCTGGAAACCTATGCTGTGTCGTATTCGCTTGCTGGAATGACATAGTGCGTGGTTATATGTTTCTTTTTAAAAACGCGTGTAGGATTTTTGTTGAACTTATGAACTGTTATTTCTAAGTTTTGGTAATTTGTATATCTTATTTAAAATGGGATGCAAATGTGTTTATTTATAAGGAAAAAAAATATATTTATAGTATAAAAAATTAATTTATATAACAAAATTTAATTAAAAATGTGACAAAATAGTTACCTTTCTATTGGTTCTATCGGACTTTTTCGACTATATAAATCTTTATTGTGTAAACTTTAATACATCAAATATTTTCAATCTAATAAATCATTTAATGATGTAAATAAGAGGAAATTCTCACATGGGTGGTCAAATTTTATAGTTTTCATTATATCAAACAGCCTCTGAGAAATGTTTTCAACTCAAAATGCCTTTAATTATGTTTGACTACATCATTAAAAAGGGTCTTCAAATACATCAATGTGATAATTGTCTAAAATTTGCAAAAGAATCCGAATCTCTGGATAACTCGAAATTATTTACCCATTGAAAGTGAAAAAATTTGTTCATTTTATTTACAGGCTGGAAAAATTATTTATATTAAATTTTGATGAGTTTTGCACTGAAGAAAACATTCAGAGGCTGTTTGATATAATGAAAATTACAGAATTTGACACATGGGTGTGAGAAATTTCCTCTTATTTACATCATTAAATTATTTATTAGATTGAAAATATTTTATGCATTAAAGTTTACAAAAAATAAAGATTTATATAGTCGAAAAAAGTCCGATAGAACCAATAGAAATGTAACTATTTTGTCACATCTTTAATTAAATTTTGTTAAATAAATTAATTTTTTATACTATAAATATCTTTTTTTTTCCTAATCTCCTACGAGCTGATATAATATGACGAGCAATCTATTAAATTACTGTGAGATTATACAGAAAAGTCCACAGACTTCGAGACATAGGAAAATCAAGTCCATTTAGCGTGTGTCCAAATTTTGACAAGTTTTCAAAAATGACAGTTTTGTTTAGACTGACGTTTAATTTCACCTGACTTCTCGGTGAATGATTTCTTTTTATGGGGGTACATAAAATCTAAAATTTACGGCCATGAAGAAATTCAAAACTTGGAGCAGTTAAGGCAGAAAATATTTAATGCCTTTGACACTGTCACCCCTGATATGTTATCCAATGTGAGGAGGGGATTTTATGATCGTTTGGGTTATTGTTTAATGCAAGAGGGAGGCACTTTTGAACAATTTTTGTAATTTTTTAAATTTCATTATCCTGTTTTTTTACCGTTTACCCATTACCTACCTTGACGAACATGGGAAAACGAAGGTCCTTTTCAGGACCACAAATATTTTGATTGAGAAAATTGGTAACTTTTTTTTGGATTAAAAAACAAAAGTTGTTAATATAATACCAATTTAAAAGTGTTTTAGTAGTTTTAATACACACTATGATATAAAATTTATTATTATTATAATGTACATTATTAATACTATTGTTCATTCGAAATGGCATTAAGGCCCAATTGCAACAATGATTTAAATTTTTCTTAAAGATAAGTAGAGCTTAGAATGAGCTGTATTTATATTTACTTTAATATTCACCTTAAATGAGGGAATTTGACTGATACAATTTTTGAATTTGAATTGGTTTTAATGATACTAACAATTTTAGTTCAATTTTTAATAAAATTTATTTAATATTAATAGAAATCCAAGAGATTTGAAACCTCTTTTAGCGATTTATAACATTCTCAAATGAATTACAGGTGCCCTTATTTCTATAAAAATCACACAGCTTTTTTCATAGTCGCTGCACTTGCTATAGCTATAAAAAACTATTTTTTAAGGTAAATTGCGAAAAAAGGTGAAATAAAAAAAAAATAAAAAAAAAGGACTTGATTTTTCGTATGTCTCGAAGTCTGTGGACCTTTTTGTATGCATCGATAACATATTGGTGCAGATTATTTTCACCCAAACAAATAATAACCCAAACTATACATTAATGCGGATTGTCTATTAACTCTTTCTGGAGGTCACAGAAACCTGAACGTGTAATTCGGTGTTCTTTCGTATCTGTTATAGGTAATTTGTGGCCCGGCGACGAATGAGTATCCGAGATACAGAATTATCATAGTAGCTTATGGACCTATTCAGACTTGCATACTTTTGCGATACAAAAAGTTCGATTTCATAGGCGAACAGAATATTTATTGTAGGTTTATTATAGTAAAATAATAATTCAGTAGTGAGAGTGACTTCGAACAATAAATACTAGAACCATGGATTGTGCCGCTTTCGATAATGAAAAATTTATAAGTTTTGTATTATTATATATATATGCCACAGCAGAACGCACTCTTCAATATTCAATTAATACAATAATATAACTGCACCGCACTGAAATTTGTTTTAAACTGGAATATTATTTTGTACCTAAAAAAAGTATACCAAAAGAGTATCTCGAAAGTATTCGACTGTAATTCTGTATCCCGTATACGGAATCTCGCATACAGTATCCTCGTCTGAAAGAGCTCTTAGGCTATAAGTACAACTTTTTTTGGTAGGCAGTTTTTCTCCTCAAAAATAATGTTAAATATAGAGTGTTGATATCAAGATTCATAAAATTTTACAGAGAATTTAAGTATGTAATAAAAGATGGGGGTACCCGTATAAAATAATAAAGTGGCAGTCAACTTCCGGTATTTCCGGAAGTACTGCCATATTGAAAATATTTTTAATTGATAGATATCATTGTGAAACAATGATGTGCAAAAAATCCCCGATTTAGATCCTGTAGTCCTCTAGAAACTTCTAATGCATGCTCAGCCTGGGACACCTGTATACAGTTACCTATCAACATTTAGAGCGACCGTATCACTATTAGACATTAATATTTCTATATTAATTATAATTATTTGTTATCTGCACGGTTTAGATTTGCTTAGTAATCAAAAGAGTAGATTATTATTTTATAGTTATGGTGTCGTGCGACCGTCAAGTCATTATAACTATTATAGAAATAAGAAAGTTGCTGTCAACTATTCTATTATAGAAATAAAGATATTTAATATTGATATGGTCACTATAAATGTTAATAAATAATTAACTAGATAATATTTTATAACAAAGCGGTCGCAGAGATGCGTCCATAGACACTATCTTAAATAACTGACTTGGTTTTATTTGAGATCTCACAAATGTTTGTGCTGGAATACTAATTTACAGATCACAATCTGTTGCTATATATAAAAATTGTTTAGAGCTGTCCTTGAAGTAAACAGAGAACTTAAAACTGACAAACATTTAGAATATATGACTCTGTTGCCTCCAAAAACCATCGATGTAAAACATATATCGACAGATCGACAGTTTATAATAGTAGAGCATCAATGGTTTCGCTATTGAAATATCGATATTTCATAAAAGCATCGACATATCGTGTACCATCCCTAATTGCATGTCCATAAACGTTTCAAACTCTCATTTAAAAAAGAAAACTCTTAATGAGCGTGTTTACGACGGACCGTAAATACGCGAGAGAAAAAAATGGCAACAAAGGTATTTAAGGCACTTTTCGCGTGGGTGTAAAATAACGGCGACCGCAAATGGCCCCCGGAAAATTATATATTAAGAAAATTCCGAAAGAAAACACGCCAATTAAATCTGTTTAACATTCACAAAGGCCTCCATTACGATACCGAGACCTTCTTGCCTCCATTATAAAACAGTGTTTGTATTTGAATTTTTCATGGAAAGATTAAAAAAGGAGCGCGGAGCTTTTAAGTGTTAATAAAAATCAAAAATAACAGCTTGGAAGAGAGAAAGACCCTTCTAAATAAATCTTAAATAAAAATAAAAGAAAAAAGTTTTTCAATAACTTATTAAAAATTAAGACAGGGGGCTAGTACCATTTTCATAGTTATGCACTAGAGGCGGAATCCATGTCATCCTTTGAACAAAAAGATTAAGGAAGGAGCATAATGCTATCCATGCTAAAGCAAATGAGATAATAATGAGTCTACGCAATGCTTTATATTTCAACACGTTTTCACAAAAATCAACCATATTAAAGGTTGATTCTCACTATACTTTCCATATCAGCTCCCTTTCGTTTCCCTTCAGTTTACATAAAATATTATATCACGTAAATGAATAGGACAATGCACACTATCCGTTCCGTTTCCCTTCCGTTCCATATCCTTTCCTTCTATACATTTTTTTGGCGGACGGACTGAAGCGTATCGGAAACAGCGTTGTCAAGTTCTTATATTTGTACCAGCTCTGGTAACATTTTGCTGATATTTAGTTATTCTTTCACCTCGTAATTAAATCTATTACCTTTTTCAAAAGATACAAATTTTAAAAATAAAACTTTCGTAATGATATAAATTGTACAATAAAAAGTATGGAACTGATACGGAAAGGAAGCTTACGTATAGCATCAATACAATAAAAAATACGGAACGGATATGGAATGGATATGGAATTGAAACGGAAGATATAGTGAGAATCAACCCTAAAGCTCCATCGCGGTCATAATTTTATTGAGATGCTCCTTCTATGTTTTTTTTATACAGTTGCTTCTACCAATAAAAGAAATAAATTTATATAACAAAATATTAATTTTTATTTAATTTTATATGTTTGTATACCTGTGATATTTAAATATACCGAGTGCGTCTCAAAAGTGGCTCAATCCTACAACTTTTTAATTTTTTCAAATAAAAAAATAAATTTGGTATGTTAGTATATGACATAAATTAGGATTAATTGACGGTATTCAATTGTTTTTGGTCACTTCCTGTTTTACCAGAAATGACTACAATTTTTGATTTTTAAATGACACCCTTGGTATTTTTTTACTTTATTCGATAGAAAATGACACTCTGAATAGAATGAAATAATATATTTAGGAGTGAGAGACTTTTGAGACGCACAAAAATGTTTTTCACTTTTTGAGACGCACAAAAAAAATTAGGCTTATTAGAAAAATACTTACGGTAAATGGTGCCAGCTTTTCCCAAATAATCTGTAACAAAAACAATAAATAAATTAATGAAATACACTCGTTATAAACTGAATAAAAAATAAAATGTATTTTAAGTTAACGTTTCTGTTTTGCTGCTAAGACTATACAGGACGGGACCTAATTTCTTTAAGCGGAATCATTTTCAATGGCCTACCGTCTAAGGCCCTGTTCCCAGAAGAATCTCTGACTAGTCAGCGCGTTTCTTATTGGTTGAAATGCTTAGAAACCTGACTAACAATCAGGTTTCTACGCATTTTAACCAATGAGAAACGTGCTGACTAGTCAGGGATTCTTCTGGGAACGGACCCTAAATCGACTCTAAATATCTTGCATATCGTCAGTTAAAATTTCTCCATGCACATACAGGCCGTCGACCAGGTCTCAATCTGGAGATTACTTAAATCTCACGGGGGGCCGACTGAAATGTATAGGTACCCATTCATGTTCAGTTGTCCGGCAGTTCCAGGACTGTCCGTCCTTGCCGGCCGGCAATAGACATAACTCGATACACTCATACAGTTAAATACTTGGTGGTTGGCCTTCAGTTCGTGGTGGGATACAATATTTTCAGGACGTTTACACCTATTTCAGTACACACATTCAGTTTACGATCGACTATGTCGCAAGAAGAGTGTGCTGCTGCCCTTGTGGTAATAACAACCGAGAACAAGAAAATAAAAAGAAAGAAAATTTGTGTAAAACTTGGAAAATAAGTTCGTCATAATAATGCTTTTATTTATTCACTATTCTAATAATCAATATGCATTCCTTCGGAAACTCTCTATTTATTTATCTAGTAATGCTAAAACACTCTATTTGAAAGTCGATTAGAGAAAATAGTATGATTCATTGGCAAGCGATGTAAATATTTGTGATCACGTAAAATTGTGATGTAAGAGGCTTATCTTGCCGGCGCGCGGTGGCGAGTCAGTAGTTGATATGCCGGCCGGCTGTAGTGTTGTGTTTTGTCACAGAGCTGACATTTGGAAGTAGCGAGTCTATTGACTATGGAAGTAGAAAACCTCTTGTGACGTCGTTCCTTCGAGGACGGTCTTGAGAGTTTGAGGTCTCTCTTGCTTCTCGATTGACACCGCTGGGGCGTTGCGTGAGGACCCCAATTAGCCCCATCGATTGGGATGCGAATCTGTTTAGCGGCAGATTTGCGTCCGGGGGAAGCCCCTATACTATTTCAGGTGACACTAGCTAGTTGTTGAAGATTATTAACCAATAGATCCGAATAATATTTGAATTAGATGGAAGATATGGAATGGGATATATTGAATAAACCAAGACCGTCTCTAAAAGTATTCCTTTTATATTATAATTGTTTGAATAATATTTGAAAAGATATAATTTGATTTTAAATAAGTTTTAAGATAGAGTTTCTTAAATATAATTCTTGTATATTAATGTACATAACTGTTGTGCCGAATAGGTACCGAATAGAAATATTAACAATAAATCTTTTTTTTTTTTGCTATTTGAATTGTTTCATTGGTTGATCCAGTCTCTCAAAATATTTAATAGCTATACTAATTTTAGTTTCTATTCAATTAATACACTTATACAAATTTTCTTATTTCAGTTTGTACTATCCTTTGTAAGTATTAGCATCTTTTTGAAATAAGTGGCGCCCTTTGGTATGCAGTGTAAGGTATAGGTGGGTATCATATTTTTAGCCAAGTGCAGAAGCAAAAGCTTGTTCCCACCGCCTCCGATATAAGAATAGCCGTTCGCAATATTTTGACTTAAATTTTCAATAAAAGGAAAGTTTATGTCACAATGTTAGAAAAGTTAAATTTAGTTATAGCCAATTCTTATCTTTCTTGACCAATTTTTTCACTTAGATTGCATGGTATTCTTATTCTGTTATGATTTATTACTTATAAAAAGTCTGAATATATTACTAAACGGTTCTTTACAATTTACACAAACTAAAAGTTAAAAAAATAATATCACTACATACACTGTAAGTTATTTTAGAAAATGTTCAAAAAATCCGCCACTGTTTTGAGTTGCATCTTTTTAAAGTTTTAATTACAGTAATTCAGTTAATTACTACCTATTCTCACAGAAGGATCGGTCAACTTAATTAAACTTCTCTCGTACCGCCACTTCGAGTGCCTCTCTTAATTCATAAGTTCTTTTGTAACCCAAACCATACCGCATAAAAAATTCTAAAATGGATAGGTCAGGTGATCGAGGAGGCCCATGCAATTAGTCCACCTCTTCCTATCCCTGCGTTTGCATAATTATGATATAAATAATTTTTAACATTTCTTTCATTATGGGGGGTGGGGGATGGTGTGTCATAATGAAAGTCATGTTGGGCCCACTCACACGCTTTTCTTCATTTGAAAAATTTATATTTACAATTTTTGTTAATTTTAATTTACAAACTTTGGATGTGACAGCTTCAAATTTCTGAGAACAACGGCGATTTAACTTGTTTCCATGGCTAACTAAGTGAAATTGTTTAAAAATGATAAGAATTGGCTATAACTCAGTAATTTTTCGAAGAAAACATATTATAGCTTATATCACTAAAAAGCTTAAAAAATGGGCATTAAGTCATGGCCAACTATGGTTTCCATTTAAAAAAACATATGTTTGTTACATATGTCAAAAATGACAGGCTTTAGAAAAAAGCGGAGGACACGATCTCTTTAAGGATGTGATTATTTACAACTTTTATCTGAAAACTATTTGTCTAAAATAGCTTATAATTGATTATTATAAAATAGCCGAAATTTGTTTTTTTCGAAATATCTAGTAAGCCATGAACTTTTTCAAAAATCTGAAAGGCGCATATTTATGACCCAAAAAAATGCAATTCTTTTCCCATTTAACCGACTCTCTATCTCCAGTAGTTTCCAAGATACCCATAGAGAACATCGTATGAAACTCACCCTGTATACAGGGTTATCCGAATTGTATTAAGGAAACTTTGGCAGCATATTCTGCAGATAAAAATAAGTAAATAAGTTCGTATAAATATATGTCCTAAAATGCTTAGTTTCCAAGATACAGGGTGTAGAAGTTTCATTTTTATTTCGATTTTTTCCAAATAATTTCTGAAGTAACACCAATATTGACATGCAAATTGGTGTGTGGGTTTTTTTGACATGAGAAATTTGATTTTGATGTCAATATGCTTCAATTTGTAGGGGACGCCATGCACATACATGTGTTTTAACTGTTTTGAAAAATAATAACTTTTCGTTCTTACCTGTATAAAACTACTGGGTGAGAAAATATACATTTCCATGATTTTTTACGTAAAAAAATGTCTCTCAAAAAATTAATCTCTACCATAAAAATCGCCACGAGCAACCGTCCTCAAGATATTTAAAATGGAAATAGTCAATGCATGTGATTATTGACAAAAAATAAACAGGCTGAATAGATAGTTATTTGACTGAGATGATAAATTTGAGAACTTTTTATTTTTTTAAATTAATCATAAATTTTTCTTCGAAAAAATCGTGATAAAACAGTTTCTGTTGGACTTTTAGCACTAAAATATTTCAAATTTATGATTTCAGTCTAATAACTATTTAGTCAACATATCCAATGTCAATGACGACAGATAATTTCGATTCCAAATATCTCGAGAACCAAGAGACCTTTTTTACGTAAAAAACGTCGTAAATGTATATTTTTTTACTCAGTAGTTATATACAGGTACGGACAAAAAGTTATTACTCTTCAAACCAGTTAAAAAATCTGTAGGTGACGCCCTCTACGAGTAAGACCCATATTGATATCAACATCAAATTTATCGCTAAAATAAAAACTCTCAGACCATCCAAATATTGACGTTTCTTCAGCAATTATTTGGATAAAATCTAAATAAAAATGAAAATACGACACCTTGAATCTCCGAAACTAAGCATTTTAGGACATATATTTATATGAACTTTTTTACATATTTTTATCTGCAGAATATGCTGCCAAAGTTTTCAGAATAGAATATGGACCACCCTGTGTACAGTATTACAGTAAAAAAAATTAACATCGATATTTGGATGAGAATTGGTACCTGCGAATGTTTGACATGAGAAATTTGATTTTGATGTCAATACGACTCCTATTATCAATACCTGTCATTATTCACATAAATCAAACATCTTGACTAAATAGTTATTAGACTGAAATCATAAATTTTAAATGTTTTGTGGCAAAAGTTCAACAGAAACTGTTTTACCAAAATTTTTTCGATACAAATTTTATGATTGCTTATTTTCTGTGAATAATACAAAATAAATAATAATAATTTATTCTAAATATCTTAAGAACGGTTTCAACTTATTTACAATGAAAGACAAGAAACACGAAAAAATAGCAAAAAAGTTGAGTTGGACGACTTCGTAGCATCCAAGTAGGTTGAAAGGCAGCCTATTTACTTTGATGCAACTTTGGTATTAAAAGGCCTTGCAATTCTACTTTAATCAAACAGTCAACACTATACAAGCAGCGTTGAAGTGAGGCGCGCGCGGCACTATTATAAGTACAACTATAAGGCAACATTTAGATGTTGTGTGTACTTGGTCTAAGTAACTTTGACCGTGTCATCCTATCTTTATTGATATTATTTAAGAAGAGAATCAACAAGACCTCAATATTATCGATTTCGTGTCTATTTCACCCTCAAAGCCTCAGACTTATATTTCTGGTCTAGGAAAGATATTTCCCGGCTGAAATATAGCGCGGCCAAAATAAATATGACCTCGCTCGCAGCGATAAGATGAAAAATAGGAGTCGGTGTCGTTCGGAAATCGCTTAACATATTTTAAGGATAGGGGTGGGGTTGGGGGGCTCGTAATGCCCCGCAGGTGGGGCACGTTTGACGCTCATTGGATCACGCGTGCAAATTCATATCGGGTCGTCGAAGCAAGGAAAATGCACGAAAAATGACCGGGACTCGCGGAGACGGATGCGGTGCTTTTCAGGGAAATATTTTTCGGTTTAAAGGTTGATTTCAGTTATTTTTTTTTTATTTTTAAAGAGAACAAGGAGAATGCGGCTCTTAAGAGTTTACTCGTTTTACTGGTAAGAGTTGGTTAAGTCCCAGTGCACTAGAAATAACGAAAATACGATATCGTTAAACATATTAATTGACCACACTTAAATAGATGTCAACTCAAGCCCAGAAGATCGGTTACCTGCATGCCATCGACCCAGATATGTTATTAAATAACATCAATAATTAAACAATTAAAATATAATAACTTCCTCATGGTCATAGCCGGGTTAGTGTTATTAGATTGTAAACTATTTCACAACGTAACCGGCGATGACTACAAGGAATAGAAGAACATAAAAAGAGTATGTTAGAGAGCGGGGTAGTCAGTTCATAGTTAGTTCAAGTGAGTTGATAGTCAAATGGTTAGTCTCAAGACAGTGAAGATTCCCTATAAGTACTCCTTTCAGCGTACCCTTAGCAAGTCTTGGCATTTCCTGAAATTGTTCTCCTGATATTTTTATCCACATTGTGCATTTTTATTTAATAAATGTATATTTTTCTAACGGTTGTTTTGATCGGAAGGGAAAACCTGGTCTAGCGATCCTAACAAACAACCCCCAAGCTAGGTCGCGACAATATAATACTCGTAGATGTCTAAAAGTAGAAGAGCTACCAGCACAAATTAATGAATTAAATACAGCCAGAAATAAAATAAGTCTCCAAATGAATTTAGCAAACAGTAAAGTAATGTACAACGAACTAATAGAGGGAAAGACATTATAATAAATAACAAAACAGTAGAGGGAGATGGCCGATTCTGCATCAGCCTCACGGAGGAGGAACGAGTTGCAAGTGACATAAATTATGACACTATGAACATGTAAAATAGACCAATAAACAAAAATAAACAGGTTTTAACGAGAATCAAGCGATTTAAAACAGAAATAGACCGGTTTCAACAAGAAAAAAACAGGTCAGTTATTATTTTAGCGGTTGCTTTCCGTGTTAAAGCGGCTGTTTCTTTATAAAACCTGTTTATTCTTGTTTATTAGCCTATTTTACATCTTCTTAGTTGATCTACGTCGTTTCCGGCTGGTTTCTCCTCCGTGAGGCCGATACAGAATCGGCCATCTCCCTCTACACATAAGACTGGAAATGGTAAAAATACATATACCTACAGGGTGAGTCTTAAATAAGTGCAAATATTTTCAGGGCTAGTAGATCTCGATAAAAGAAACATATTTTCTCTTTACTGTTTTTCAAGTAAGTCCAAAATATCCGAGTTATTTTACTTTGAAAACAACTGGACCTTTTTTGGGTTTTCTTTCTTCTAAATTTAATTATATATATAATATAATAATTAATATTATATATTTATACTATATTGCCGTCTCATAGAGAATTATGTTTTTTAACTAAAAACTAAAAAAAATATCCAAATCTTTTTTCCAAAAATTCGAAATTTTCATTTTTCTTCCGGGAGAAAACCCTTATAATATTTGCACTTATTTAAGACTCGCCCTGTATATATATATATATATATATGTATATATTTGGGACAACTAATACACAGCTAGGAATCTCTACTACCAGAAATATACAGGAGAAATACGTTAGCATGGAGTATTTATGGATGACTCAATCATATTCAAATCTAGAATGCCACTCTATCTAAGAAAGAAAATATTCGACCAATGTGTAGGGGAAAACCGCTATGAAACGGACGGGTGTTGAAACGGACATTTGTCTTAAGTCCTATTTGATTGAATAGCCGAAACTTTTACGGTTACATTTGGCAACCCCGCGCGCCGCTTCCATTACCACCAAAATTGCGGGCTGAACTGGCTGATCGTGTCTCGGCGGCAAGAATTTTAATATTAGGTGTTAAAAAACTAATTTTCCAGGTAATAGATGTCATCCACACAATCAAATTCCTCAAGTGGCAATAGGCGGGACACCTGGCAAGAAGGACGGACAACAGATGGACTACAAAAATTACAGCGTGATACACAAGGGGAATTAAGAGACCTAGAAGAAGACCAAACCTGGAGATAGGAAGTTAGGAAATTAGCAGGGATAACTTGAGCCCAACTACAAAGAGATGGAACACCATAATTGGAGATGGTTGAATAATGAAGGGCTGAAAATAATGACGATTAATGATTTAACAATGCCTTTTTGGGTAGCTACCGACCTTAACCGATCCCCGATGAAAAATAAACCCGTCTCTTCCCTCTAAACCTTGAATTTGTCCCAATTTACGCCCGAGCTCTATTTTCCCGATGGCCTGTTCGACGTAGTAATCCGCAAAATTATCCCGAAAATTTAACATCCGATCCGAAGGATTTTGGTAAAATCCACACGTCCCCAACCTTTTCTCCGAAAAGTTTCCCACGAAGAACACGCCGACTTTTAATTCTGATCCCGCCCCCTAATTCGACCTAGGGATGTTCACAAGTATCGATATAGAAATCACCACACAGGCTAATAAAACAACTTTTTCAATTTGTCAAGCTTTCGAGAATTTTATTCTCATCATCAGGACGGTTGAAATGAGTCATAAGGATGTTGTTTTGTTGACTCATTCAAACTGTCCTGATGATGGCAATAAAATTTTCGAAAGCTTGACAAATTGAACAAGTAGTTTTATTAGCCTGTGTGGTGATCATTGACTGGCATCCTCACTTAAATTTTGAATTTTTTCTTAACTTAGTCAGTCACGACTAAACCTGCTGTTTTTTGAAATTATATAACATAATTATCTACAACCTATATTGCCATATTATGAGGAAATTTTGTTTTTTAACTAAAAACTAAAGAAAACAAAATTTAAAAAAAGAATCAAAATTTTCAATTCATTTTCCCCGAAAAAAAAAATCATAGACGGATTGTTTTTGTGATTTGGACTTTTGGAATATTTGCACTTATTTAAGACTCACCCTGTATAGGCATTGATATTTTTGTTAATAGAGATCCAATAAGCCAATAATATATATCAGTAAATTATAAAAATCCAAGGCAGTATATGTAATAGAGATCAGCAAGAAATCGCAAGATGCGATTCGATCGCAGCAATTTTAAAATCGCAATCGCAACCTGCGATTCGCTCTCATAGGAAACTGCGATTGCAATTTCTTCTATTTGCGAGTTTAAATTTAGACAACCATTATTACTATAGCTGCTATAGGTGACTTTGTTGCGATTGTGATTTTGTTAACTGGGGCCGTGGTTTCTATCTGCGAGTTTGAATTTTTAGGAGTTGCGATTTGCGATATTAGTGCGAATGTAATTTTGTGGTCTATTGAAGCATTTTATAGTAAACTGCGATTGAATTTTCTCTCTGATATTATTTATTTATAAAGTAGGTATTAGTTTCTAAGGCCTCGATCATAATATACCGGGTGTTTGTCAAGAATGGTTCACATCTATAACTTTTTATTTTTTCTAATAAAAAACGAGATTTGGTATGTTAATATAATATGACATAAGTTAGGATTGATTGACGTATTCAAATGTTTTCAGTCACTTCCTGTTTCACCAGAAATGATTACAACTTTTGATTTT